>NW_019384582.1:299913-303911 GCF_000671375.1 Centruroides sculpturatus | reverse complement strand
CCCCCCCGCGTTGGAATTTCGAAAAATCCTTTCTTAGTGTGCGTTTCCATGACGTACCCTAACTGTGTACCAAATTTCACCTCTTTAGGTTAAGCGGTTTGCTCTGGGCGATGATGAATCAGTGAATGAATGAATGAGTCAGTCAGGACAAGCAATTTTATATATTTAGATAATCTTTTTTTTAATTTTTCTTATTTTATAAGCGATGAAAAAAACCTGAAAAAAATTAATTTTAGTTTTATTCAAAAAATAATACTTAGATAAAAATGCTTCAAATAATTAAATTCAACGTAAATACAAATATCAATTTAAAATTAAGCATAAAATTGCTATAAAGAATTTATCATACAGGAACACTTTTTGATGCCATTTGCCCCTCAATGGTAAAACTACAGAATAAAGAATTACAGAACAAATTAACAGTTATTTATTTCTTATATACGCTTAAAACCTACAAAAATATAATAAATATATAAAAACAAATAAAATGTAATAAAAAATACATGAAAAATAGAAAATAAAGTCTCTTTGACACTAAAATGTGTGTTATTAGCTCGAAACCACCGAGTCCTACTATATACTTTTAGTTGTAACTTTTACGATACACGAAGTATTGGCGTAATATAGGCCTAATACTGTTTCACGCAGTAACTACGAATGTAAAATTATATTCAACACAATAATTAATGATTGTCTATAGTTTATAAGCATCTGTTATATTTACTTTGACAAAAATTTAAGATACGAACACAAAAATAGTAAGACTTTGGAAGTTTATTATTTATAGGTACAGAATACAATATACTGTACTGTACATAAAAAGTCAGATGAAGAGAAAATTACGTTTGTGTTGTGCTCTATTTGTAATTATGTATATTTGGTAATTTTTCGTGGCCATTTTGATTTCAACGCGGTAACTGAAAGCCGGGTACACGTTGTTTTCCTCCTTTTCGTGTTATTTATTGTAATCTGTAGAAAAATTGAAATACAAACGAGCAATTATATATTGTGACATCATCACAATGCCGGGCTGTTATTTTTAATCATATTTTAAATTTATTTCATTTAAAATATATGCTCTCAATTTCAAATTATTATCTTGCCCCTGTACATTATACTTTTCCCTTAGCAATCGAGTCGTGCCGGTCATCCATCTAACACCTTTCAGCAAAAAATGTTTGAATTGAAATAACGTGACTTTCGGTTTGTATCGAAGTTTATATATATAGGTCTACAATGTTTTCAAATTGCAGCCCAATAATAAAATAGGAAAGTATCGTAATTTATAGAGGAGAAGGTGGTATTATGGAACCCCAATTACATTTTAGTGAATTGTAAACAAGGTATCATAACTACACCCACATTTTTTGTGCGAAAANAATTGTCTGAAACTTATTTCGTAACAGGGAATAAAAAGCAATAAATCTATTTATGAATTTGACACCTGCGAATTAAATAGAAAATAATGAAAATTAGCAAAGACCTACTTAAAAATAATTCTTCGTATAAAGTAAAGAAATAAAAGACAATAATTAATAATGGAGACAATTTATAATATATATAAATAGGCAAATTTAGAACGATTTTCGTCACATGAAACTTCTTAGCTAAACCCTCAACGAGAAGCAAATTAACAATTTACGTTAAATATATAGACATTATGGAAATAAAAGATCGATGAAAGATGGACAAAGACGAATTTACAATGCCAATTGCTTATACTTCGAAAGTCATTGTGGTATCAGGAGACTAGGCGACGGCCTCAGGCGACATTTTTCCTAATAAACCTTTCTTAAAAGTACTATTATACTATACAGTACATACAGTACAATAGGGTGGCATTCGCAATCCGCTACTGGTCATACATTCTCTCATGAAAGACTAATTTTAAATACGTACAGTACTTGTAGAAGTAAACTATATATGAAAGTTTTTAAATTCTACTTTTATAGATTCATAGCCTTATTTAAATTATACACGAAAAAAAATTTAAAATTCTAGTCTCATTTCCCAAACATTTAGAAAACTAGTAGCCTACGTAAGCTATTAGGATTATGTAACAGTAGTCTTTCTCCAGTGTTTATTCCACTTATAATCTGGTATAATAATATTTTTTAATATTAATTAAAGGTATATAAATTATATAATTTATAAAAAATACATTATCCTTTTTAACATGGCTCATAACTTGTATTTTCTCATAGGGTTTCATAGAATTAACTACATTAAAAATGTATCTGTATATATTTAAGATAAAAAGTTAAAAAAAATTATTCTAAAATATGAAAAAAAATATCATCATTATGTTCATTATTTCTTCAATAAGTAATCTTTAATTCAAAGGAAAAAAATAGCCCACTTTTTTACAACCAATTTTAGTATCGATTTTAAATTATTACCTATTAATTAGGGAGAAGAACTGAAACAAATAATTATAATTTACTAAAGTTTGTAAAAATTCGTAATTAATTAAAAATTAAATCCAATTTAACGATTTAAACTTAATTAATTTTAACGGGAGAAAGTTTTTAACTAAAACAACCACCACAGAGAGAGATTTACATAATTAAAATAATTATTTTTTTAAGTTCATTTGACCGAGAGAAGATAATGAATTTTAATCCGATAACTTAAAAAAAGTGTTTATTATTTTATTCGGAAATTAAAGTTTCATTAATAAATGAATTAATTTAAGAAAAACGAAAGTTACATCCATACAGTAATATTCGATCTTTCTACCATTTTAATGATATGGGCAGGATAATGTAACTGTTGACATTTAAGTAATGATATCTGCCAAGTCTCTTGTTGCGTTAAATGTGTTGAATATTTTTAGCATGATTTACAATGTGAAAGCATAAAAATGTTGCTTATTCGTTTCTAGGCCCTTTTATATTACGAGTCGAAATAATATGAATTCGAATTCTGCAATATTTAATTATTCACCATTTATTCAGCTTTCTCCTTAAACCTTTCAATAGAATACATTTAATTTTAGTATTATTATTATTTTTTTTTTTAAAAATATTAAAATTTAAATGATTAACAATTTAGATGTATTCATGGATTTGAATTCTTAGTTAGCTGTTTAATGAAGAGAGTTGTTCGAGAATTATAATTATCCATAGAAAAAAAAAATATATATATATATCATAACTAATTTAAATCATACAAAAGAGCTGCTAAAGTTTGATGTATTGTTTAATATAAAAAAATAAGCACCGGTTTTTGAGGAATTTAATAAAATATCAAAGATATTTTAGGGGGAAATAAATAAATAAATATTTCGTTTTTTTAATTATTAATTAAGCTATTATTAAACGCTTTTATTTAACAAATCTTGCAACTTAAATTTCATTCACTTCTAATTAAGATTGAAGGTTGAAACTTTGAGGACACCGATGACAATGCACTTTAATGATGTTTCGGGGGATGTTCAGCCCCACTATCCTCTTCATCTCGAAACTCGATAAACATAATCAAATGTAAAATTTAATCATGATTGTTTATGCGTGTCTGTGTAAATTGCACTGTAATGAGGTATATGATAGAGGTGACCGCATCCCTACCATCCCCCCATTCCAATCGAAAAGCACGACCAATAAAATCATTTTTTTTTTTAAAAATAAATGTTGAAAAAAATATAAAAAAATCTTAGTAATATTTAAAACTATTTAAAATAAATATCTCTTAATCGCAGTCTCATCTCGTAGTATTGTATTCTGGTGTATTACTATAGAAAAAAACATTATTTCAGATCTTTCCTTTTTTTTTATCACGATAACAAAAAGAAATCACGTAAAAATAGTCATTTAAATATTTAAAATTTCGAAAAATTCTGGATTTATTAACATCATAACTACATCAAATAAAATAAATTTACAAAGATTTATTAAAAAAGATCTTCCTTTTATGCTTTTATCGATTTTTCTTTTATTTTTAATCGATATACCGTAACGCTGCTTAATAATTTATCTACTCAATTCTACAGGTAATAA
>NW_019384582.1:289696-297006 GCF_000671375.1 Centruroides sculpturatus | reverse complement strand
ACGATTTATATTTTAAAAATAATTAAATTCACTTAGCATTCAAAACTTGTGAATTTTGAAAAAAACAAATTTGCTGATTAAATACGGACAACTGTTTAACTGAAGTAAAACGGGTTTTCCTCTTGCTATGGATGTCTGCCTAGTTCAGTTCAGCCACATTCCGCTACAGTTCGCCTTTATTATCAGTTCGAAATGGGGTGGTTCCATAATACCCGCAGTGTTCCATAATACCACCTTCTCCTCTACTAATAATTCAGTAACCCTTCAACTGATTCTGTGAATTACGAATGCAATGGTGTAAAAGTTTGAAGCTTTTTGGAATTCCTTCTGTCACAAACATCAATTGCAATAAATATAGGTCATAATAGGCAAATCATTGTCCCTTTTGAAGTAACATGTATTAGTCCTATACGGCTGTTCATGCAATTTTTTTTTCTCGTTTATATCTTTTTTGTTGTTATTTGTTCCTTTTTTTGTTTGTAACACCAATTTAAATACTTTCGGAAATTTTAAATCTGTAGATTCGCTATTCGAATGTATTAGTTTACAATGTTCGATATATGAAATATTCCATTGTTTGTTCTGGGAAACTGAAGATCTAGTAATGGTGCCGAAAACCTTCTTTAGTTATTAAATACTGCTGGAAAGTGAAGATGTGTGTTTTATGTGACTTTTTTTGATATATTCTAATTTTGTTCACAAGTTTATGACGGGGCCAATCAAATAATAAAAACCTATAAGAAACTGGTGTTTACCCTAATTAGAACTAGGGCTAAATTGGACTTTTTGATGGAATGCAAGTGCAACAAAGTGTTCCCCATGTCCATTTTCCGTATTCGTCTACTCACTGAATTCGCGAGCGTAAAGTGGATTTGCCTCAGTAATGCCATTCGGATGACGATACGCAAGAAGTACGCCTTACTGCATGAATTAATTCATTTTGAAAACGATTTGTACGAAAAAGATCCATATTTGTTGAGGAGGAAAATAAAAGGATTATCGGTTTAGAAGAGTTGTTGTCCGAGACTCTACGTAGGAAGCACATTAAGAAGTTACGATGGATTTTCCATCGCCAATGTCGTTTGTCCACCGAAAAAGAAAGCATGTAAGATGTCTTGATTCTTACAAATATCATAATTTGTGTAATTTTCACGTTGAAAGTAGGCGCACATATGAATTGACTATCCTCGTTTAATTTCGGTCTTCGTGGTAGTGATGAGTTATCTGAGAAATAATAAAATGCCGTATAAAACGTCATTTTTTAAATACTAAAAACTATTATATTTGATTAAGTCGGCATTATTTGATATTTATGATGTAACCCACGATTCCGAGAACATGGGATACGTATAACTGTAGCAAGTCAGTTTAGCTTGCTTTATTAAAGAAGAAAAAAAAAAAAAAACACTCCAGATTCTACATACCGAAAGTGACGACGTCGGTGCAAGATCCCAGCATTCGAGCGCGAGTGCTGGACATTGATTAAATATAGAGGCAGTCCCGAGTTACAAAAGCCAGTCTTACGAATAGCTCGTTATTTACGAACGAGCCTACTTTTATTGTAACTACATTATTTATGTATAGTGTTAAGATATTTTAGTGTATTTGGAAGTGGTTCGTAAGTGTATTTATATGCATTTAAAGTTAAAAATGTATAAGCTACTATATAATAAGACAAACATTTGAATAACTGATGTTTCAACCATATATACGTGTTCCAATTTACCTATAATTTCGACGTAAAGGATCTCGTTCGTAACTCGGGACTTTCAGTATAGTACAAGTTCTTCGCCCCCATCTCCACTACGGTTTTTAGCTATTTATCACACCATATATCATAACTAGCTGTTACCCGCGACTTCGTCAGCGGAGGTTTTGCAATTGAACCCCATTTACATCCAATATTTCAATAACCATAGTAATTGTTATATAACACCTACCGCTGAAGAGAATTGCCGAAAATCAAACGAACTATTTTCAATTTGATCAATTTTCTNTTTCTCCAGTTATAAAACAAAACGTAACGAATATAATTAAAATTAAATTCTTGAAATTTTCAACTTAAATAAATTTTATCATATTTATTGAGTATTATTGGAAGAAGAACGGAATAATTTTCATATAATATAGTCAATCGATGTAATATTAGAAGATTAAGATCTAAATATTAAGAATGTTTAAAGTGTATAACTAGTATTTTAGTAGTGAAACCAGCTTTTAGGCATCCTTATTAAATTGCATCTCTCCTAGAAAATATTTTAAATAATTGCTGTAGTTCTTTTACTCATAACTTATGATGTAAAATGATAAGAGAAAATAACATAAAAGTATTCAATTTTTAAGTTTCGTATTTAATTTTCTTACTTGGCAATTAACAAAACTTGTTTTCTACAAAGATTTTAGGGTTTTATTCTCTATTGACACTGATTGTTCAGCTAGTTTGATACATCTTAAGAGTAAATTTTTATTATTCATTTTTAGTCAAGATACTATCCTCAGAATTGGCATTACAATAAAAAGTTTACTAAACGAAAATGTTATAATTTTCAACATTAATCAAGTTTAAAAGGAGATTCGAAAGTTAGTTATAAAAAAAAGCCTTCAAACAGCTCTTAATCAATTAATTTTTTTTTTACTTTTAAAGCAATTAAAAATACAAATTAAAAAAATAAGTGTTAAAATAAGAAATTGTTAATCATTAATATTATATTTATTTACTTATTGATATTTCAAATCAATAACAACAAGGAGTTATAATACGGAATTGTTACACTAGTTCATTTTAATGAAAGAATATATTAATTGCCTAATGAAGTGATTCTCAATCGGAGTGTGCAAATTTCTCATAGGGGTGCCACAAAATTTCAAATACAGTATTAATATTTTATTTTCTAATATTAATTTTGCATTACTTATACAAAAAATATAAATCTTCAACGTCACTTTCGTTTATATACACAGGGTGGGTGGGAAGTATGTAGGTATTGAGAAATCGCTATAATTTTTGTAATAATTACGTAATTATAATAAAATTTGTGTTTGCAGGTAAATCAATCAATGGAATTTTATACTTTCCTGACGGTGGTGTGGGCAATGATCGAGAGAGGCCGCACGCGCAGTGGAAAAAAAGATGGCCGGCCGCTTATCTGTTCGGAAGCGAGCGCAGATTGCTGCATGCTATGAAGTGAAAATCAGTTGCTGTGTAGCGGTGTACGGCGTACGGTCATGCCACCATCCGTCCGAAAACAATCAAGAATTATTATTCCAAGCTAAGGACCACAGGTTCGGTTGAGGACGCACAGAGAAGTGACCGTCCATCCACATCCCAATCCCAGGTCGTTTGAGGAAGTGGGTGGATTGCACTAAATTTTAAGTATTCATCCATATTTCAATTTAACAAGGTAAATATCAAATAATTTTCATCAATCTTTGCATTAGAAATATATATATATTTATGCGCATTTGTTTGTAATATATATACAGTATATATATATGGACCATTTATTTTGAAAGTGGTGTAAGTCCATTTTTGAGAAAAATGAGCTATCACGTAATTCATGCTTAATTTAATGTAAACTTTTTATATATAATTAGTTCGTGTTTAATTTCTCAAAAAAATCCCATGTTTTGTACAACTTAAAATCGGTCGGTAAATGAATTAGCATAACCGTCGATTATGAAAGTGGTGTAAGTCCAATTGACAGAGGTAGGTGGCATAGCAGATGGATGCCGATCAGTAATTTGTTATTTTTCATTTATTTTATATTATGTGTGATATTACGTGTCAACAGTTGCTAATTTAGGTCAGTTATTCTATTTTTCTGTTAAAATGGCTAAGTTCATATTAACATCAGATAGTGATATAGGTAAGAACAAATGGTAAACCGCTATTATCTTATAACAATTGAAAATATTTATTTTATTTCATTATAAATAAATTTACACAGACATAAAGCCCATGAATATAAACAGAAGAATAATGTTAGATTCAGAGGATGAAAATAATTCCGCTAAGAAGAATAAATTAACGAATCGAAAAAAGAGAAGAAGAATTATAGAGGTAGAATCTTCATCAGATGAAGATATTGTTATTGAGAACTTGGATTATGCGAAACAAAACAAAGAAAAATATTTGCAACAAATAAACAAAATTAAGCGAAATAATGGACAAAAATACTATACAAAAAGAGGAAAATTCATTCCTGCAAAACAATTTGAATCCAAAAATTGTAATTGCTCGCAGAAATGTATAGAACGTATTAATGAAGCACAACGTATGGAAATTTTTGATAAGTTCTGGAATATAGGTGATTTTAATAAACAAAATGTATTTTTATATGGTAGTGTTCAACGAAAATCTGTAAATAGAAGACGGCCTAGAAATAATTCGGGCACTAAAAGAGCATATGCTTATAAATTTTACCTAGTCACTTCTGGTGGAAACATTTTAGTATGTAAGAAGTGTTTCATTAATACTTTCCAAATATCTACTGGACGAATTGATCGTATCCTAAAATCGCATGAGAACATTCCGAATGACAT
This sequence comes from Centruroides sculpturatus, assembly GCF_000671375.1. NCBI lineage: Eukaryota > Metazoa > Arthropoda > Arachnida > Scorpiones > Buthidae > Centruroides > Centruroides sculpturatus. The sequence goes on along the minus strand of NW_019384582.1, from coordinate 292,464 downwards.
GCGTGGAAAAATGGATGGCTCTTGCAGAAGAACTAGTGAGCTACTGACGAATACAGTGATAGACCACATAAAAAGCTTTCCGGCATTTGAAAGTCATTACACACGATCGCAAAATCCAGAACGAATGTTTTTAAATCCGGAATTAAATATAAGAAAAATGTATAGTTTATATTTGGAAAAATGCAAGGAAAACAACTTGAGCTCAGTTAATGAATGGACATACAGGAAAATCTTTAAACGAGATTTTAAGTTACGCTTCCATTTGCCACGTAAAGATACCTGTGCGAAATGCGATTTCCTAAACATGAAAATTAAGACTATAACTGATGACGACGAAAAAACGATTCTTGTAGAAAGACATGATATTCACTTGCAAAATGCTGAATTATCAAGAAAAGCATTACAAGAGGATAAAATTCTAGCATCGGGAAATCCTGATAAATACTTTGCTTTCACTTTTGATTTACAAAAAGCCTTACCATACCCGAAATTGTCTGTCTCAATCGCATATTACAAACGAAATATGTACGTCTTAAACGAGGGTTTTCACAATTTACACAATAATAACGTTAATATGTATGTGTGGGACGAAACCATTGCGTCTAGGGGATCGCAAGAGGTGGCTTCATGCTGTTTGAAGCACTTAGAAAATGTAACGACCCAAAGCCATGTTATTGCCTACAGTGACATGTGTACTGGGCAAAATCGAAATTTACAAATGGCATTGATGTGGTTGAAGGTTGTCCAGTCGAAAAACAACATTGAGATAATTGACCACAAATTTTTACTCTCGGGGCATTCATACCTTCCGAACGATGCAGATTTTGGCATCATAGAAATGGCATTGAGAAAAATGAATTTTGTGTACACTCCACAAGATTACTATAATGTAATAGCGCAATGTAGAAAACAGGATAAATTCATTTTACATGAAATGAAACGGGAGAATTTCATTTCAACAAAAAATCTCCAAAATGCAATTAAAAAACAGATAAAAAAAATACTAATGGGGAACAGGTCAATTGGTTGCAAATATGTTGGTTGAGGTTTCTCAAAAGTGCACCATATACCATTTTTTATAAAACACCGATGAAGGACGCAGAATTTAAAATTATCAATTTATTACCTCTACGTCCTGGAAGACCTTTAAATTTTGAAAAAATAGCCCTGGAGCCTTTGTACCAAAATGCCAGACCTATTACGTACGAAAAATATAAAGACATGAAGCAGCTACTACCCTATATACCTCCGGTGCATCATGCATATTTTGAAACACTACCACATGCAGAGAATAAGTAAATTCTTGTAATCAGTATCTATCAGTATCTTGTAATTATGACAATGTAATTATCGTCTAAAATAAAATGTTATGTGTTGTTATGCGTATTTGTAAACAAAATTATATTAAAATGAAGTATATTTTAAGCGATATTTGATTTTTCAAAATTGAAATTAAACGATTTTTACAATTGTCTAATTTTGAAAGTGGTGTAAGTCCATTTACAGCACATAAATATGTGTTATCGTAGTCTAATTCGCCAAAAACAAATCTATATAATTAAATTAAATGTTGATAAAACAATAGAAACAATGCCAGACCTCATATAATTTGCCTGTATTTTTAAATCAACAAATATATTAACCTTTCATTTTTTCGAAACAACAGAAAATGGACTTACACCACTTTCAAAATAAACGGTCCATATATTGAATTCACATAAATGCCACCATTTGTTTAATTTTGATTTATGTTCCAAATTTTTAAAATTTAATGCATCTAAAAAAATGTTTGATTCTAAGCATTCTGTTTTTGGAATACAATTTGTTTAAAAACCTGAAGCAGACCTTGGGTAAGATTGAAAGCATTAGTTCAAAATTGTTTTAAATGCTATGTTACAGGAATTAAAGGTTTAGTAATGGTGTTCAAGAATGAGCAGTAACACAGTAGCATTTTGATAATTACAGAGATCAAGCAGAGTATTAAAATTCCTTGAGAAGTCAGATCACAGAATCACTTGGTCTCTGTATTACTGTAATGCAATTAGGATTTCTAACAGCAAGCAAGACCACAGTTTTTGGTACTCAAACTGTATTATTCATTGTCATGCAAGCTCATAATAAATTGCATTACAGATGTATTCAATATTCATGTGTTCTCAGAAAAAACAAACTTTTTAGAATGAATATTTCTCAATTCTTGTGTTTGAATATTCACATCTTTAGTTTTAATCTTTAGGTTTAATCCAAAGTGATTCACTTTGGATTAAACCTAGTAATAAAATGTTTCTAAGTAGGTAAAAATGATTTATTATTAAAAAAATTTTTAAAAATCTATATTATGACATTTATCTATAATATTTTAAAGATAAAACACAAAAAACTGAAACACATTCAAAATGGAAACATGTCAGAAATTAAATAAATTTGGTTAGGTGGAATTCTGATTTACAAAGGTTTTACTGTGTAACTATTTGTAATATAGTAAGACAATAAAAATATCTATATTACAAATATGAATCTTATAGGACACATTACTTCAATGTATGTTTGTAGAACATGCTATTTAAAGTATTTCCAATCAATTTAATAATTAATAACTAAGAAATGGCTGAATTACTGCCATAGAGAGTACAGGATATCAAAAATTACTTTCACAATAGCAGAAAAATCACTTTCTTACTATATTGTCATGTTACATCTGTTTAAACATAAAATATCATAAATTCATTTAGTACATTATAGTTAAAATCGTTTAAAAAAGATACATA
>NW_019384582.1:266290-283761 GCF_000671375.1 Centruroides sculpturatus | reverse complement strand
TTCCGGTTAAGACTTAATGCTCCCCCTCACCCCCCCGCGTTGGAATTTCGAAAAATCCTTTCTTAGTGTGCGTTTCCATGACGTACCCTAACTGTGTACCAAATTTCACCTCTTTAGGTTAAGCGGTTTGCTCTGGGCGATGATGAATCAGTGAATGAATGAATGAATGAATGAGTCAGTCAGGACAAGCAATTTTATATATTTAGATAATCAATAATCACAACGCGCTGCATCTAATTTGTAATAATTTTCCTTTATTTCTTTTTCTGATATCATTGATTAAAAATTATTATTATATTGTATATATTCACTGTAAAATATTTGCTTAATCTCATAACTTTGCATTCTTTTCATGTCTTTTCCTATTTATAACAACAGTTTGAAGTCTGGTATATTTTAACTTTTTTAAAAATAATTATATTTTTGTTCAAATCAATTTTTCACTTGAGAACCTATTTTCATACTAAAAATGCTATTTCTTTTAATATTAATAAAATAATGTAATGTAATATTTATTAAATCCTTACACATTTTCTTGATATTATATTAGAAGATTGTGAACGCAAAAGCTTCCGTTTTGACATATTCTTCCGTGTCGAAGTCACAGAAAAATATTTTTCATCAAAGCTCCTTCGATAAAACTCCATTTAGTTTCACCTTCTGAATAACTTTATTTATTTTGCTAAAAAACATTATTAAATAATAGCTGTTTGTGTGTATACAATACAATGCAAACTTGTAATATTTTCGCACGCTATAAGTTCGACTTTACTCTTTAGTCAACTTCAATTACGAATTGACATTATCTAGAAGATAATAAGTTGTGTAATTTGCAAGTAAATCGGAGAATCGACCTTAACTTTAATTAATTTGGGTATTTTGCAAAAGTTTCTTTAACATGCAATAAATTTTCGGCTAACACTAGCCTACCAGTGACCTGGTGAATAAAAAAAAACATCACTAAATACCGGTAGTTAGTCGCGAGTTCGCGCCTGAATATCTAGTCACGTGGAGTTTTTCGGGGTTTCTTCGCACGTGAAGCACGTCAGTACGGCCAATTTCCCATAGAAATGCCTCCTCTCCTGGCAGATCGCCCATATTTCGCGTTGCCTTTTTCCATCAATCCAATTCTACTAAATCCTGAGATAATTGAAAATATGTCGACAATTGAGAACATTGATATAAGTAATTACTCACAAGATAACAACATGGCTTTTTGTCATTACGAATACATTTATATTTTAGTTTTCTAGGAGTATATTTTTTATGTTGCGTACAGGTGGTTATTTCGTGATAATGCATTGCTAATTTCGTGAGAGGGTCCGTCAGCCTATATACTCGTATTTAGCTGCAATTGAAAACATTGTGGACCTATAAATGCCCACTGTGGTTAGTCAGTATGTCAGTTGGCCTGTTTGTCTGTCCTTTCTTAATCTCCGGAACAAAGTTGGATAGATGAAAGACGAGAACAGCTATGGAAAGCTTAGGGGCAGAAAGTCCCGATTAACCGTATAATTTCCGATGCAAACGTTATTTCAATTCGAAATTTTTCCCCCGAAAGGAGTTAGATAGATGACTCAATTGCTAATAGATAAAGTATGATGTACAGGAGCAAACCACTACTAATTTGAGTTGGAGAGCATATATTTTAATTTGAATAAATTAAAAATATGATTAAAAATTTTAGCTCGGCATTGTGACGATGTCACAATAAATAATTGCTGGTATATTGAACATTTTCCATCCTCGCCACTTCAAAATATTTATCTTTTTCACATTGACAATATTTTGATGGTATCTCGAGTAGTAATTCTGTGATATATTAGTTATTTTGTTGTACTTCATTTTGGACCTAAAAAGTATGGCAGATACTCAAGATATAGGCCTATTCAACTAACATTACCTGTAAGTTATACATATTTTCTGGACATGCGGTAGAAATTTCCACGGAAAAAATGACCAATAAAAGGCGCTTTTTATTTTATTTTTAAAAAATATATTAAAATTATTATGTGCTACGTTTATATAGAAAGAAATCTACGCTAAATCTTTTAATTAGTTTTTAAATTTTAACATTTTTGGAGATGTTTTTAATTATATATTTATTATATAATTATATTTATCTCTTGTGGCTGTGATAAATTATAATTTTGCTTTAAAAAGTTTGAATGATTAAAAATCCACACACAAAATTTCACAACTTAGAAATAACCATATTTTTTGAAGATTTATTACCATATTGTATTTAGTCTTTAGATTAAAAGCATACGGAAAAACATACTCTAAAGTTGACATACATTTGAATTATTTTCTGAACGATTTGTAACTCGTACTATATCCATTATTGGACTAAACTGCAAATCAATTCCCATTTGTTTCTTAACAGTTTACTCACACACTAGGTATACTAAACAAGAAAAATGTGAATAAAATTTCATCTTTTGATCAATTATTATTAACTGAAATGCTTTTCAAAATATATTATATTAAAAAATTCATTTGATGGATAAGTTAGGAAACCACGAGATATAAAATACAGAAAAATTTTAAAGTTTTCTAGTGGAAATTTAACTTTTCACACTCATTATCAATGTTTTTAAGAGCTTAATTTAAAAGGATTGATTGGCAATATATATACATGTTACATTCTTTAATAACAATCTTATTAATAACATTTTCAATTCTTAATAATGAGCTAGTAGCAATATATCACACAATATTTTCCTGAAACTCAGTTCTCTAAGATCGCAATAATTTTCAATATCCCCAATTCCATTATAATTATATGAAGAAGTATCGTTTGATTTTGCTCACAATAAATATTATTATTTTATTTCTGAAAAAAAAAATCCTGGATCATATTTCACTTTTGATATCACAATTTAATTCTTGACTCGTGGCAAACAATTACTATATATTAACCTTTAGAATGTAAAAATTAACGAACCGTTTAATGCAACTGAAGTATTTGATTCAAGCAACTTAAAATTACTTGATAAATATAATTTACATTTTGCCGTTCTGGGAATCCTGGATCAAATAAGAGCTATTAAGCTACTGTCTTGATTTTCAGTGCTGGCGATCTCCGATATTTTAAATAAGGACAAGATGGTGGACCCCCATCAGACTATGCTGCGTGGCGACTGCTGGATCTAATTAAAGCTGTTGTAACCACCACAGATAGGCAGGATGGCAAATATTTCGGTTCCCGTCCCTCAACATCTGATCGATCCTGGGCTTTTCATGTCTCGGTGCTGTGTGATCTCCACACAGAAAAACACTAGATTAACAGAGTGCTTAAAACAACAACAACAACAAACATATAAAAATATCAATGATTTGTATACAGATTATTTTTATTCAAAAAGTTTATTTATTTCTTGATGATGTCGAAATAACTAGGCTAAAACAAATTATATAAATGCAAACAATTTACAATTAACATATTTTTACAATTCTTAATACGGAACAATACTCTTGTAGTCGTAGTATATTTTTCAAACTTTGCATTACTACATAAACTTGAATAATAATCATTCACCGAATTTATCTCAATAATATATTTCTTACACTTTAGAATTTTATTTACTTATTGCCATAATTCGGTTTTCTTTTAATTTCTTTTATTTTTTTTTATTCTGCTGACCAGGTGGTTATAATTAGTGATGTAACGAATATTCGGTTACTATTCGGTATTCGGCCTATTTTTCGCTATTCGGCCGAATACTGAATACCTAATAACAGGAGTAAGAAATAACAAAAAAAAAAACAGTAAATTAATCATTTTGATATTTAGATTTAATGTTATCGGGTTAGTGTTGTTTGTTTATATTTGTTTATAACTTATAACATGCACAAAATAAAAAAGAAAATAATATTAGTCACATGTATTCACAATTTATAATTACAAAGATCAGCAAACGTACAGTATACACCTATTCGTTCGAGAATCGTCGCACATCTGAGGGTCTGACTCTGCCTATCCTTCTTTTTAAGCGCTCGTCTTTGTTCTTCCCTTTCTCTTTCCTCTATCGCTCTAGTCCACGTATGCCTATGCATACATCATAATACGCCCTCACGATACTTTCGATTCGTCACTTTTCCGTCGTAGATTTCCCATTTTACAATTACGTGACTAATAGCCTGGTGATAACGGAAAAAAGAGACAGATAGGACGTCGGTATAAGTCACAGTTATTATTTCACAGATTCGAGAGAGCTTGGTAGCCCGAACGGTCCCAGGTTTTCGCCCGTGCACGCTAAGTGACTTTCATTACAAGCATTTAGCTTTCCGAAGTCTATGACAACAATTGTTTGGCATTCACGGCCGCGAATTTCGCGCCAATAAGCTGCCTCGACTTGTTCGAGGCAGCTTATTGAGTTGATAACATAATCGACTTGTTCCATTATGCTATCAACTCAATTTCATATTTATTTTCACATTTTCACTTTGCGGTCCTTCTCTGTTCTTCTTCTGTTATTTACACGTGTAGGTCATTTCGTTGTTAGCCACATTTGATATCATCACTTATCACATACTACCATGACGCTATTGTCTGAACTGTCAAGAATTAACGCGATTGGCGAAGCGTAGTGACAGTGGGCCAATAGAGAGCAGGATCCTTGCCACAATGTGGTTTGCGCGCCAATTTTCGTACGTGCGTTAATCAAGTCGAATAGTTTGGCCGAATATACTATTCGTTGCAACACTAATTATAATCTAAAACTTTGCATTTATAAAATTAGTTACGGCAAATTTTAGATTTTATAGGCCATATTCCTTAAAGTATTACGTTTCTGACACTTTTCCAAAAAATAATTTCATTTCTTACGCTATTTATGATGTACGAAAAAATGTGATAATAAAATAAAAATATTTGGACTAAAAAGAAAAAAAAATTTTATTGTTTACTCCCTCTGTTCGAAACGTGAATTCAAGTCTTATTTTAAATAATATTCATATTTATCAACTAATTTCAAGTAAATAATGTTACTAAATCACAGAAGTTAGCCCCCACCTGCCTTATACTTACTTGTTAGAGGCATTTTTTTGTGTATTTATTTCATTTTTTTATTATTGTTATATTTACATATTTTTTAATTATTTACATCGTTATTGTATTAGTTCATTTAGTATATTTTATTTTATTATTTATTTGTTAATTTAACTAATATTTTGTTTTAAATTTAAATGTAAAAATGTTCGAACGTTCTGTCGTTTAAATGTTAAGTTAAAATACGTTCGAATTTCGGTTACATCTGAAGATGGTCTATCGTATTAGATCAAAAACGTTAATGTTTGTTTAAATAAACATTTCTCAGCATCAGGTGTTTGATGATTAAGTATTTTAAAGAGCTGAATATAATATTTATAAATTACAAACTTATTAGTTAGTAATTTATAAATTACAAATTTATAAGATTGGAATTAATTTTATTATTTTACTGTGTTTAGCCCTGATTTGATTATTATTATTATTATTTGACAAACTTGAGTAAAATTTGATCGACTGCTAAAGTAACGAATATAAAAGACACATTCGCTCCTTAGAACACAGCACAGAAACGGAGAAAGCTGATCATATTTTCATGTTGTTACGAATTTCTTAACACATATATTTGGTCTAATATTCTTAATATTTTCATTTACGTAACTTTAGAAGTTCCATACACAGTTTACAACACCTAAAGCCTTTCCAAAACGATGTAAATTTCTACAATTCTGTATTTGCATGGCTAATTTGAGTAGGATACAAATTTCCTGTAGATAATTTAGGCAAAAATTTAAGAAATTATAAATTGTTTAATTTAATCTGTGTCTGTAATTAAATTCTACAAATTTCTGCCTATTGTATGTAACTAACAAATTAAGTTCCATTTTGCCTAGTGACAATAACATAGCTGATATTGTGTTATGCAATATACAGGTATATTATACATCAAAATATTTAAATATCTCAAAGAAATAAATTTTTTATAGAAAATTGTATGCAACAATAGTTAATTCTGACAAAAAAATTATGCATTATTAAGTAAATGGCGATGACATTTAATATCGCTTCCATATTTTAAGAAATAAATTCACAAAGTGATTAAATATAAATTTTGTTGAGGTAATGCTATCAAATTCATGATAAAATTAAATATGTTCTTCCACATAGTTTTAATATTCGAAAATATATAACTAAACATGCCTCATCAGAATAATTCAATTATTTACTGTGAAAACATATATACAGTAGTTGAGTGATAACACAAAAATACTAATAAATTGAAATTTAAATGATAAAACACAATATAAAATGATAAGCTGCATTTTGGAGAAAACTTAACCAGAAAAACACAATGCCAATCCTTTCTTTTTTTTTTTTTGCATATATGTTATTCCTTATTCTTCAAAACACTAGTGCTATATTAAATAATAATTACTACTTTTAGACAGAAAAATTTTCAGTTTATAATTTCTAAAATGTCTCTATTGTTGCTTCTTCATTCTAAGTGAAGGAAACTATTTCCAGTAATTTTAAAATTAATTAATTAAAAAACAAATTCATTCCACAATTTTCTTTTAAAAACTAANTATTTGATTCAAGTAACTTAAAATTACTTGATAAATATAATTTACATTTTGCCGTTCTGGGAATCCTGGATCAAATAAGAGCTATTAAGCTACTGTCTTGATTTTCAGTGCTGGCGATCTCCGATATTTTAAATAAGGACAAGATGGTGGACCCCCATCAGACTATGCTGCGTGGCGACTGCTGGATCTAATTAAAGCTGTTGTAACCACCACAGATAGGCAGGATGGCAAATATGTTCCCGTCCCTCAACATCTGATCGATCCTGGGCTTTTCATGTCTCGGTGCTGTGTGATCTCCACACAGAAAAACACTAGATTAACAGAGTGCTTAAAACAACAACAACAACAAACATATAAAAATATCAATGATTTGTATACAGATTATTTTTATTCAAAAGATACATTTTAAATCCTATTCTTTGGAAAGTAATGAGATTCATTTCTTATTTTTATCTTAGTAGGAAAAATCAGTACACAGAAATAATACATTGCATAATGAAGTCAATGATGAGCAATATCTGATACAATGTAACGCAAGTAAATACATCAGCCTCAATAGTGTACCCATTGCAAAGCACAGAAATTCAGTCATGATATAAAGAAACACTTTTGGAAGTGGTTATGGAAAAATGTCTTTTGTTACTAGCAATACATATGCCAATCAATATGACCAAATCTTCCAGAAGGAAGTTATGTTCTGCAGAGACCATTCTAAAGACATGCCTTAGCATTTTCAACAAGATTTGACCCTGCTATACGAAATGTTAGTATTGTAATGTTTAGTAGTGAAAATATCTCTTCTGAAATTGCTTAGTAACAGGAATTTCTATTTTATAGATCAGAAACACATTTTCTGAACTTGATTTTAACCTGGAAACTCTCCAAACATTAACACCATCAAAAATATCTGGAGAATCATTGGCCAAAAGATCATTAGGAAGTCACTAATAAACAAAACAGAATTAATACAGACTATAACTAGTCTTGTATAATACATGGACCAAACAGTTATCTCTTCTCTGAAGACAATACCTTGGAGATATACTGTGACAATGAAGATTAAAGAGGAGGAATACTATAAGTTAGAGAAACGAACAGTCATAAAAATAATAATTTGCTTGATATAACTTGATATTAATATTCAGCAGTACATATAACTGTACTGCTAAATATTAATATTGTTTTATACTTCAAGAAATTGTAGATGAGAAACTTCAATTAAACTCAGTGTTAACATTTAATTCGTACTGTACAGCAGTAAATTAACTAGACAAAACCCGTTTTGTCTAGTTAAAACTAGAATTTACTGTTAGTAAAAAATGAATTTGAGTTAAAACTAGTTTTAGCTAGACAAAACGGGTTTTAACAAAGACATTCAGTATAAACTAGTTTCAACTAGTTAAAACGCGTTCAAACTAAAAACGGGTTTTGACTGTAACATATATATATATATATATAAAAAAGCTAAATTATGTAATTTAAAAAAATTAATTCTAACATTAATAGTTTGTATTGATTTAGTAATTTTATTGTAACAACTTTTTAGACAGTTATGATACAGTTAGACAGTTAAGGAAGTAACTTCCTTATTTCTTCAGTTTGCTAGTTAATGATATTAAGGGGGTTTTATAACTTTTTCAGAAAATACATATTATCTTTAATAATAGCAAATCAATATTTGTTTAGATACTAATAATGAAACTACTTTTTGTTTTAAATATGGTAAACATATGAAATATGATTATACAACCCCAACAAAAAACCAACTCCTTTTAATCAATCTCTAGCTTATTCTTCAATGATATCAAACAGAAACGTTTTTCATGCTTATAATTATTTTATATTAGGAAACTTTGATTATAACTGAAGATTTTTATATTAAAAAATGTTCACGTTGACAATACATAAAAAAGTTATGAGCAGTTGAAATAAGCATGTGCAACAAAAAAAGCTTGGACAGAACCATTTCTGACAAAAAATACTTCAAACAGTACATTAATATTTAATTATTTCACCTTTGATTTGTATAAGTCTTTGTATGATCATTTATTTTATCAATAAGAGCCTGGCACTCATTTGGAGTGATTTTATCCCAAATTTTCTTGACTTTTTTCCCCTTTAAACTATCCTTGCTTCCTTGAGAACTTTTCTCAATACNATACAGTATTTACTTTTAATATTACCGATATGTCATCGAAAAGAAAACGTGTTGTATTATCATTAAAAGACAAATTAAAGTATTTGTTTTGATTATCCGGATTTTTCTTTATCCGGACTACCTTCATCCCCAATTAGTCCGGATAATCGAGGTTCTACTGTAGTTAATATTTTGATTGCATTTTACATTAATTTCTTTTGGTAAAACTATGACAAGAGTATTTGTGTGTTTTATATACAAATGAAATATTCATTGAAAAAGAAATTTGTTTTTTACAATAATAAACTTTTAAGTTGTAAAACTGATAACTTTATTTAAATAATAAAGTCTCAATTTGAATAATTTTATTATAATTTATATTTATATTAATTAATGTAAATCTCATAACATTATGATCAGTTTGTGAATTTGCAAATATTTATTTCAGGTAAATATATCAGATTTATGTACAAGCTTGGACATATCTGTGACAAACAGTTCCATCAATTACAACTGTATTATTATTATTTTACTACAAAGTTTTGAATGTAGTACATAAATAGGACAAAACACATAAACCCTGCTGGCTGTCAAAATTTACTGACATAAGTCAAAATCACAGTAACTAGAAAACAAAGATATGAAATTAACTTTAGATACAATAAAGCTGATCAATTGAAATAAATTTCAGTACTACTGAAGAAAATTATTCATGATTCTGTTATGCATAGCATCATTATTTTGTATTAAGCTGCAGAGATTCACATTTTTCTTTTGTATATTAACATCAAAGAACAAAATATAAAAAGAGTATCATTATTTTTTAATCATAAAATTTGAAAAAAATGCAGATTACAAAATTTTATGTTGTTGGCATATTCCAGTTATCATATATTGAGTGTCTCAAAAAGAACAAACTTACACAATGGATTCAGAAAATCAAATGGATAACAAAATCTTATAGGGCTCAAAATATCTTGATAATTAANTTTATAACTTTTTCAGAAAATACATATTATCTTTAATAATAGCAAATCAATATTTGTTTAGATACTAATAATGAAACTACTTTTTGTTTTAAATATGGTAAACATATGAAATATGATTATACAACCCCAACAAAAAACTAACTCCTTTTAATCAATCTCTAGCTTATTCTTCAATGATATCAAACAGAAACGTTTTTCATGCTTATAATTATTTTATATTAGGAAACTTTGATTATAACTGAAGATTTTTATATTAAAAAATGTTCACGTTGACAATACATAAAAAAGTTATGAGCAGTTGAAATAAGCATGTGCAACAAAAAAAGCTTGGACAGAACCATTTCTGACAAAAAATACTTCAAACAGTACATTAATATTTAATTATTTCACCTTTGATTTGTATAAGTCTTTGTATGATCATTTATTTTATCAATAAGAGCCTGGCACTCATTTGGAGTGATTTTATCCCAAATTTTCTTGACTTTTTTCCCCTTTAAACTATCCTTGCTTCCTTGAGAACTTTTCTCAATACTTTTTTAATTCTACAGCACATTTTCTATAAGAGAAAAGTCAGGACTGCTTGATGGCCATTTTAATATGTTAATATTATGTTGTGCCAGCTAAGCCTTGATACTGTAGCAGTATGGCAACTTGCATCATCCTACTAGAAAATAAAATGTTCATTATATTGTAATTTTTCTAATGATATAGCAAATTTTCCTCAAGGATTTGTTGGTATTTTGCTGTGTTTACTGATCCCTCAATGAAATGCAAAATTTCCCACACCTTGGGCCGACAAGCAATCCTGCATTATAATGCTTGTTGGAAATTTTATAATGTGCTGTACACAGTCAGAATAAAAAATGCTTCTCATTTTCTGATGATTTTTCTATTGCCTCCAATAACATTCAAACATTGTCTCATCACTAAAAACAACCTGCTTCCACTGTTGTTTGTCCAACATTGATGCTCTTTTGCCCACTTCAATTGGTTTTTTTGTGTGTTTTTGTGAGAAGTGGTTTTTGCCTTTCTCTATGTAAATAGATCACATATCACAATTGTTAAGTAAAAATAATAATATTTTCTTACCTGATAGAAGTTGTATCGAAGTTTGTGCTGATAGATACAAGTTTCTTTTGTAACTTTGAGGTGCATCGCTTGTTAAATTACTGAACAATCTTTTTTTAATTATTTCACAAAGGTACAGTACTTGTGATCAGTCTTTGTTATAGTTGCCGGTTTTCCAGTTGATTTTTTGGATGAATTATACCAGTTTCTTGATTCATACTGTGGGTTTCCCAATTTTTAATTATTTTGAAATTTCTGTTAATTATTTGCCTTCTCTATAGAAGATGAGAATTGCTTTACTTTTAACAATGATTACAGCAAAAACAGGTGCCATTTTCATTAAACAAATACACCTCATTAATAATAATACAGAAAAAAATACAAATATCACATGTCAACATAATTACATATTTACAAACAGGTCATTTAATGTACTGTCCAAGGATTTTTTGTTGGGGTTGTATAATAATAAAAATTTAACTAAAAAAAAACATTTAAATATTCATTTTTAATAATGGACAAATTTAAGTGATATATTCCATATACTATATACACTCCTGGCCAAAAGTACAGACTCAGTGGCAAATTTAACATTTAAATTGCAATAACTTCTTACAAACAACAAAAATATAATGATCTCTTTCTATTGCAAGGCATAAAAGCAATTGACAACTCATTTGTAAATGTTTTAATGTAAATATTTATAAATTCATAAGTAAAAATTTAATATAAAATAAGAATTTTCAAAATTATTTTGTCTTTCTTATATTTAAATTGTTTTCAGCTATAAGAAAGGTATATTTTATTCAAAAGGTAAATTTTAAATCCTATTCTTTGGAAAATAATGAGGTTCATTTCTTATTTTTATCTTAGTAGGAAAAATCAGTACACAGAAATAATACATTGCATAATGAAGTCAATGATGAGCAATATCTGATACAATGTAACGCAAGTAAATACATCAGCCTCAATAGTGTACCCATTGCAAAGCACAGAAATTCAGTCATGATATAAAGAAACACTTTTGGAAGTGGTTATGGACAAATGTCTTTTGTTACTAGCAATACATATGCTAATCAATATGACCAAATCTTCCAGAAGGAAGTTATGTTCTGCAGAGACCATTCTAAAGACATGCCTTAGCATTTTCAACAAGATTTGACCCTGCTATACGAAATGTTAGTATTGTAATGTTTAGTAGTGAAAATATCTCTTCTGAAATTGCTTAGTAACAGGAATTTCTATTTTATAGATCAGAAACACATTTTCTGAACTTGATTTTAACCTGGAAACTCTCCAAACATTAACACCATCAAAAATATCTGGAGAATCATTGGCCAAAAGATCAGTAGGAAGTCACTAATAAACAAAACAGAATTAATACAGACTATAACTAGTCTTGTATAATACATGGACCAAACAGTTATCTCTTCACTGAAGACAATACCTTGGAGATATACTGTGACAATGAAGATTAAAGAGGAGGAATACTATAAGTTAGAGAAACGAACAGTCATAAAAATAATAATTTGCTTGATATAACTTGATATTAATATTCAGCAGTACATATAACTGTACTGCTAAATATTAATATTGTTTTATACTTCAAGAAATTGTAGATGAGAAACTGCAATTAAACTCAGTGTTAACATTTAATTTGGGTCCAAATTTTCTTTTGAGACTGAAAAAAGTAAAAACAGTCTTATAACAATGTTCAATTATCAACAGTGTTTATAATAAGAAACACTGTTGATACTGTAATTTTTATAATAAAGTACAGTTAAGTACTTGATCATTTTATTCATATCATGAAATCTATACTACTATTTCATGCTTTTGGCCAGGAGTGTAATTGTATCATTCTAAATTTATTTATTTATTTTAAATAAAGTTTAATAATTTAGATTGATTTTTTGAGATTATGTAAGAATATTAATATTGAAAAATGTCTTTATTCAACATTTTATAATGCATTTTAAGATTTTTTTTCTGGAAATTTATTTTATGAAACCAAATCATCAAACATACTTATAGTTAATATTTTGATTGCATTTTACATTAATTTCTTTTGGTAAAACTATGACAAGAGTATTTGTGTGTTTTATATACAAATGAAATATTCATTGAAAAAGAAATTTGTTTTTTACAATATTAAACTTTTAAGTTGTAAAACTGATAACTTTATTTAAATAATAAAGTCTCAATTTGAATAATTTTATTATAATTTATATTTATATTAATTAATGTAAATCTCATAACATTATGATCAGTTTGTGAATTTGCAAATATTTATTTCAGGTAAATATATCAGATTTATGTACAAGCTTGGACATATCTGTGACAAACAGTTCCATCAATTACAACTGTATTATTATTATTTTACTACAAAGTTTTGAATGTAGTACATAAATAGGACAAAACACATAAACCCTGCTGGCTGTCAAAATTTACTGACATAAGTCAAAATCACAGTAACTAGAAAACAAAGATATGAAATTAACTTTAGATACAATAAAGCTGATCAATTGAAATAAATTTCAGTACTACTGAAGAAAATTATTCATGATTCTGTTATGCATAGCATCATTATTTTGTATTAAGCTGCAGAGATTCACATTTTTCTTTTGTATATTAACATCAAAGAACAAAATATAAAAAGAGTATCATTATTTTTTAATCATAAAATTTGAAAAAAATGCAGATTACAAAATTTTATGTTGTTGGCATATTCCAGTTATCATATATTGAGTGTCTCAAAAAGAACAAACTTACACAATGGATTCAGAAAATCAAATGGATAACAAAATCTTATAGGGCTCAAAATATCTTGATAATTAATAATATGATACTATATTTATATACTATTTTAATATATAAAACAAAAAAATGCACACAATGTTGTACTTAACAACTGTTTGATTGCCATCATGTTTTTAACAAAATTTTGATATATTGTGGTACCTCAGGATACGAAATTAATCCGTTCCGAAACTGAGATCGTATCATGAACATGTCGTAAGGTGGATCATCTTTTCCCATACGATTACATGTAAAACCAAATAATTCGTTTCAACGCGAAAAACGTACTCAAATTAAAGCCAAGTAATACATTTAAAAAAATAACTGTAGTAAGAAAAACAAATGAAAAATGCGAACTAATGTAACGTCGTATGGTGAGTTTTTGTTCGTATCGTGGAGCAAAAATATGTTCGAATTTCATGTCGTATCCTGAAAATTTCGTATGCTGGGGCGTTCGTAACCTGAGGTACCACTGTATTGTGTGAATAAGTAAATATTCAAACAAGATTTTTGCTGACAAAAAGCATATATGAATCCTTACAAATATAACTAATTTGTAAAGTAATTAATAAAATTTTAAAATTATTTTTCAAATTAATATCATAAAATCTGTACATAAGTCTTTAATCAATGTGCTTCAGCCCTACGTATTTATATGAGAGGTGAGAAATGTTTTAATAAAATATATTTATTTGATCTTCAAATCTATAGTGTAAGTTTGTCCTAAATTTTCAAGATACTCTGAATATATATAATAGGTTCAGAGTAGCAATCATGCAATCTAATCTTATTTTCAAATTTTATACAATTCATGATTTATATCATTTTGAGTTACAATTTTTGATTTTTTTACTATAAGCTAAAAAGTATAGAGAGACCATCACAGAATCTAATTCATTCTCTGCCATTATCAATCTCAATGCTGCTAGTTTGAAATTTTCAGATATTCATGTTCTTAATATTTTAAATGTTAATTTTTTCCATTGAATATCTCACTCAAATCACATGAACTTTTTGGAAAGCTCTTTGGGAAGAAAAAGAAAGTTGGTAATCATTCCAACAGGAATGTTATGGAATGTTAAATTGTATAATTAATATTTGCTAGCAAAATCACTCAAAAGTAAAAACAATACAGCCTTCATAAATTTTTAAGTATTAGTTACCACAAGGGAAGAAATAATGCATTATTCCTTAAAATAAGGAATGTAGGTAATTTTTGTTCCCTTTTATGAATTAACTGTGAAGGAATGTAATTCTGATGAGCATAATCCGACTGTACGTTTGCACTAGTCAAATAATAATAGTGATTTGCCAACAAATTGGATTTATTTTAATAAATTTAAGTTGAAGAGCCTAGTCTTATGGTCACTATGATAGAAATTCTTTTTCAAGTTCAATAACGGATGGTTGGTCAGATTTTAAAGACCGTGTCACTGCAGTTAGTGGAATAGTTTCATCTTTCAATTCTCCATCTAATGGCATATCTAAAAGTGTAATTTCATGTTCATTAGTCCCTATTGCTTTATTTGCAGTACTTTTGATATCTTCTTGATCTTCTGTAATGCTGAAACGTACCCGAGATACAGATGAAGTTTCATTAGTTGTTGTTGGAGAAGTATATGTATTATTTGAATTTACTGATATACTTGAAGTGGATGAAGCTGCCCACTCTTTTGGCGATGTCCTACCTATTGTTTGTTTCAATTTAGATGCTTGGGGACGGTAACGACTGGTGGCATCAACTACATGAGGTTGATCAGGAGATGGCTCACGAACACTATGTCTTCGAGGTGTTCCTGTAAGTGATGATGAAGGAGATGGTACTGGAGATGCTACAGTATGATGATAAGATATTGCATGAGAAGGAAGAGTTGTTTGTTGATTTTCTGAATCATGGTCATCCATATGAAATGAAGGATTTACATTAGAAGAAGCACTAGATGCATTAGAAACATTTGAAGGAGTGCGCCTGTGTGTGTATACTATCCTCTGAGGAGTTCGAGGTTGAACAATTTGTGCTGAGGAAGAAACTGAAATTACAGAATTGGGATTATCGTAAGCAAGATATCCATTTGGATGAGGTGAATATTCAGGATAGATTCTTTCTACATGAAATACATCAGGCCTAGTGAGGTCTGGATAAAATCTTTCAATACAGTATGGTGCCTCAATTCCACTTCCTTGATAATACCGGTAAGGCACCTCTGGTGGCAGTGCATAATCTGAGAAACGTGATTTTGGAGGAGGAGCTGGATAACTTTCCTGTCTCAAATATGATGACCTGTCACAAGCTGGAAGTGCTGAAGGTGTTCCTGAATTTTGAAAACCTTGTTCACCTTCACTACTAGTATTAGAGAGTTTGCGACAGGGGCTTTGAGCAAGAGGTGTAAAAGATCCTCCAGAACTAATACTAGGAGCATGCTGGGGAGAATCTGTAAATCTTAATGGCGAACCGGTCTCTAGATTCAATGTTGGCCTGTAATGTCGAGAACGTCCATGGTATGTGTTGTGTGGAAATCCTGACAGAGAGGAGAATTCATACTCTGCACTTGAAAAATATGGGGAACCTGCAGAGTATGGAAGTATGTATGTAACATACACATAAAATGATAAACATGTAATATTCACTCAATTATAATTTTAAAAAAGTAATAATGATTTTTATGTACATTATTTGGAATTTTCCAATTTTTCATATAATTTATCAATCATAAATAAATCACATTCATGATTAAAATTAATCCATTCCAATTTTCAAAAATTTTATAACTGAAGTCAATCAATTCTTGCAAATAATTTAATGAAATTAATTTCAATTAAAACATATATTTTCAATAACTATATACATATTACATCTAAAATTTTTTTAAATTCTGTACTATTGTGGGAAATGTTTTAACTAGGATCAAATAGAATGGCAAAATCATGCTACCTGTGCATACCTGGCTCACAATATCCCCACCATTTACGCTCTTCTTCTTCCTCTTCCCATGGAGAACCAAACCTTGATCGAGTGTGAGACTGGTTACCTATACGAATATCAATTCCAGTTCCCACACAGGCCAACATTGCACCAATATTATATAGCACCGAATCCAATAATCTTCTAGGTAATGATGCTCGTTTTAAGCTATTTCCAGCAGAACATGTACCGTTATATATATGATGGTGATGATGATGATGAGGTGAGCCATCGCTATCTGTATCTTGGAAAAATTGCATATAGTAAATATCAAAATAAATAAATCAAAAAGATGTTTACAATTGTAAATTAATATCTTCAATTATTTATTTATTAAATTAAATTACCTAACTTAAATAAATATATACTATTTATTTATCATCTATATAGAATCTGTTAGAATTAAGATACATCTGTTTGTATTTACAGTCGACCCCCTATAACACTGTTGATTATTTCATTTTATATAAATTCCATGTTGTACGAGTCACTTAAATTTTACAAATATGTGTGCCGGGCTGTGAACGGCTCACATATTTGTAAAATCTAAGTGACTCGTACAACATGGAATTCATATAAAATGGAATAATCAACAGTGTTATAGGGGGGTTGACTGGTATATCCTAACAACTTCTGTTAATATAAAAGTTTATATCTGAATTCCAAGTTGTGAATGTGCTATATTTTTAAGTTATTGATCTTAGTTTGTCAAATTATGATGAAACTATTCATAAAACTTAGGATAAATAACTGTAATGTACCATAATTTAATATAGTTTGCAATTTCTGAAAACTATTATTTATTTAATTTTATTGGGTTGTTCGGAAAGTAATTTTGTTTTTTTTTTTCCATGGAAAAAACACAATATTTTTATAATAAATAAATATTTTATTGAATTATATATCAACCATTTTGGTCAAATACCTGTTGTCATCG
>NW_019384582.1:239111-265131 GCF_000671375.1 Centruroides sculpturatus | reverse complement strand
GTTTTAATTGCCAACTAGAATGCGGTCGGTTAACCGATGTGACAGTTGATCAGGGGTCGGATAATCGATGCTCTACTGTATTACATTATTTTTCATCTATATTATCTTATATAAATATTTGAAAGTATTTTTATATTTATATAAGATAATATAGATGAAAAATAATGTAATACAGTAGAGCATCGATTATCCGACCCCTGATCAACTGTCACATCGGTTAACCGACCGCATTCTAGTTGGCAAATTCAAATGTTTGCTAGTGATGTGACGCTACAATTTGGCTGTCTTGGCTACTTTAATATTATTTTTACATGTTTTAGCTGGCAACACTAGCTCGACCATGAAAGGGAAGCCAGTATTTAAACGAGGCTTAATTTTCTTATTCTAAGTGGTTGCTTGTTTCGTGAGCAATAAATAATTTAAAAAGAATTTTTAACGATACAATAGCAACGATTATTATTTTTTAAAAATTTGTTAGGCTTAACATTGATGAAATTCAACACAAAGTAGGTTAATAGCGATATGCTAATTATATAGAATATACTAATATACTATACTAATAATGTATTTTTTCATACTTTTCAGTTATCCGACCAACCCCAGTCCCCAATTGAGTCGGATAATCGATGCTCTACTGTACCATAACCTTATATAATATTTATAATTTTATTTCATTATATTCATGATAATTTACTAAATTAAAAGTTTTAAATGTGTGAGAATATGACAATATTTTCAATAATTGCAGTGATAGTATAGAGAAGGATAATAGATTTAAAATTTAGCAACACATTTAAAATTACACATATAATGCTGTTGAAAATTTATTTTGGCAAATATAAATATTACAGCTATTTTAAATATTTTAATTATTGTCTCCAAGTATCAACACATACTGTATTTTCACACAATGACTAGCATGCCTGTCTATCTGGGGAGACTATTAAATCAGATATTTCAGTACGGTAAAAGCCGGCATTCTAGTTTAAGCGAAATTATATATATCCATCTCTAGAAGGCATATTAAAAAAAAACAAGTTTTTATTCTAAAACTGTGAAACTGTCAGTACTACATCAGAAATTAGGATTATATATTTAATTTCGTCTTCTTTCTAATGATGTAAAATACTTGTGGAATTCCAAAAGTGCCTTTTTATATGTATTTTATCGCTGACTAACTACTACTACTGCTATTGTCAATAAGTCGTTAATTGTTTTATTGTCTTGTAAACGAAAACTCTCTTCTTGACTTTAAGTCAATCAAATTACATTATTATTATTTTATTGTACTCAGAAGAATGTTTATTTGATGTTTAATTAACAACTAGTTTTGTTAGATTTGATTAATTTTATATTTTAGTCACAGTTTAACTGGCATGTCAGAAACCCTGGGTTGCCAGCATGCTGGTCTCCCCCATTTTTATGCCAGTCATTCCGCAAAAATATGGTACAAAAAATGAACCATATCATTATGAAAAACAGTAAAAATATTTTAATATTTAGTTTACTTACTAATAGTCATTTCATGTTTACTTTCTGATGATAATGTATTAATTAACAATAACTTTAAATGTTTTATCTTTACTTATTAAAATACTTTAACAAAAATCACACCACAATATGATTCATCCTGAAGCAAAAAACAAAGTACAGTAGAGCATCGATTATCCAAAACAATTTGAGACTGGGGTTATTTGAATAATTGATCATGTATGAAAAAATATATTAACCTATCCCACGTTGAAATTTTTCTCCGTTGCATGTCTCTTTGCATTGAATTTTCATCAATGTTAAGCCTAACAAAAATTTTTTTAAAATAATAATCGTGGCTATTGTATTGTTAAAAATTATTTCATTATTTTGCACAAACAAAATAAATATATTGAAAAATATAAAAGCAAAAAAAATTATATTTTGGAAGTTAATCTAGTATCAAAAATGTTCTGATTGCATGACACACGTCCCAACAACACAGTCCTCAGAAAAACACCACACAAAACAAGCAAAACTCTTTCATTTTCTTAGGTTTATATGCAGATGTCAGCCGCTTGGGCTATATTCTCCAACAAGCTGAAACAAAAATAACCACAATGGGGGGAAAAAGCCTCATTCAAATACTGGCATATCCTTAAGTACCCTCTCGACATATGTCGTGCTGAATCAGAACGTTTTTGATACTAGATTAACTTCTGAAATATAATTTTTTTTTGTTTTTATATTTTTCAATATATTTATTTTGTTTGTGCAAAATAAATAATTTTTAATGATACAATATAGTTGTGCCAGTGCTGCCAGCTAAAACACGCACACCAACAAAAATAATATTGGAGTAGCCCAAGACATAGCCAAATATTGCAATGCCACAGCACTAGCAGAAATTTGAATTTGCCGACTGGATCGCTTTTGGTTAATCAAAGCTCTACTGTAATTATACATTTTGTTTTATATCAGAAATATTTTTTGATTTTGAAGATGTTTTCAACCTCTGAAAAAAATAAATAAATAAACTCTGCAAAATAAAAAAATTGATATAAAAATATGAGATGAAATTATGATTAAAAAAATGTTACCTAGTAATTGAAAACAAATATCAAACTAATAGAAAGTGACAAAAAAATAAAATAAAACAACAATATTCATAAATTTAACAATTTCATGCATTGCAGAAGTGATATTGCATCTTACGTTTTTTTCAGACTTCAGAAAAACTTTTACATTGCTTTATATTTACAGAAGTATTAACATATTCTCTCTGGCATGGATCTATTCAAGTAGTTTTATTTTATTCAAAATTATTCTGATGTTCAAATCTGTTGCAACTTTAAATCTGGTAATATGTCTTAGACCCAACTTTTGATAGGGATTATGTTCAATTATCATTTAGTGACTAGGTCTATGCTCCTATATACTCTAAAATAAATTAACCATTATTCATATCCTGTTTCAGAATTTTGTATACTAGTTGTGCCCTGCAAATTACTTGCATATATATAAAAACAAAATAAAAGTTATTTTAAATTCAATATTTGGGAAATTATTGTAGATGGAAACTTGGACAGAATCTTTGCAACCAGGTTGGTTGTAAATATAAATAGAAATTGAGGAGAACCACAAGAACTATGTGAGTCCATTTTTAATTTTTTGGATGAATTGATGGAGAGCTCTCCTGGCATGACTCAGGTGTTGCATTGCCAGGAGATTTTTCTATGAAGACTAGCCCATATTTAGATGTTAGACATGTATATATAATCCAAAAAATTCATGCAGCCTGCCTATTTGTCAGGCATGAACTCAGCATTCAGTGGTTTTATCCACTTAATTTATTTTTTCATTCAGCATCAGTAGTCAAAACTTCCAGGCATTGCTGTTATAAAAGAATTAATATTTAATTTTAAAGTATTTGCTGATTTTTGTTTTTGATAAAATAAAGTGAATCATTTTATGATGAATTTTATTGGACTTTGCAAAAAGGAAAAAAAAATTTTTTTCAAGAATGAATTAATAAAAAGTAAGAGTCAAGGCCAGAATCCTAAATCATATGCTTTATAAAGATCTGTATGGTAGTTTATTAGATTAAGGAGTATTACAGACATTACTGTATTAATATGTTTGATGCTGACAACATTCCTCTACAGATTTTTCTGGGTTATCATTTCTGAGAGTTCAAAAAAACTGCTAATATAAATAATAATATGATAATAACAACAAAAATTTTCTTCAAAAATCATGTTGCAAATTACTCAATTACATATTGGTATTTTAACAATAATATTGGTATTATTTTAACAATAATATGATCTAGATTATTTTATTTTGCTGATTATGATTATATCATCAAGTCCTTACAGTTAGAAGAAAAGTAACATACAACCACAAGGTTGTATGTTACTTTTCTTCTAACTGACAAGTGAATAAACAGAAACAACAAAGATTTTCAATGAAAATCTCCTATGAAGAGAAGAAATCAGGTCAATATAACATAAATAAATTTGTTATATTGACCTATTATTTTTTTATGCAGTCTCAAACTTTCTTCAGACTTTTCTGTAAAACTGTTCAAAATTGGACATACAACCTTTTGACATGCATCCAATGTCATGATTTCTGAATATTTTTTGAAATTATTTTAACCTTTATTATAAAAAATGACAAATATTAGAGCTATTATCAAGTTTTATTCAATTAAAGTCCATATTTATAATTTCAAAAAATATTCTTCTTCATATGAAAAAGATGCAGAATCATAGAACTATATAATAAAAAGTTGTGTCTTAGTTTAAAGTAGTATATGAAAACATAAAGTAATATAAAAAATAAAATATTAACATAGAAAGATTATTTTACCCATTTAAAATAATTAATTTGTATTAATGACATGGAAATGTTCATTTTTTTTTTTTCTTTCTTTTAATAAATTCACTACAAGGTTTTGTAATCAAATAATTTTATTATAATAAATGTAGTATTAATTAATTTTAATTATTAATACTCCATGAAAATTTGAAACTGAGCAACTAAGATTCACTATCACTTAAACATTAATACCTTAAAATGCTCTATGAAATAAAATTATATTTTATTTAATATAAATCAAGATTACTTAAAAGCAATGTAGTGAATTGTTAAAAATAAGAAAAAAGTTTTTACCCTCAAATCAAACATTACATTTACATTTATCATGAATTCATCAAATTAATATTTTATGATGACTAAGTATAAATTATGTAATTTTTATATACCATATTCATGCAAGGCTCCGATACTTGATGCTGTATGGAACGGACTCTGAGGTTTTTCTAAGTTAGGAGCACTCCTTGACCACCGTTTATTACCATCCGAAAGCAATCTTCTTGAATGACCTCTTTCTTTCTGATGAACAGAACTAGGACCCCATGTTTTACCTTTGACACCATCAGCAGGGACTAAATGCACAAAAATTTTATATAAAATTAGATTCTTATGAAGATAACTAATATTTACCTAACTTTTAGCATAGAAACTTTAAAATATTCAATAAATTATGTTACAAAATCACATTTATAAATAAATTGTGATGATACAGAATTCTAAACAATTATAAAAAGCAAACAGTTTCAAATACAAAGCACGTCAGAAAAGATAATTTAATCAACTTTACTGTTTATGGTACTTAAACTTTCTCTGAAGAAAGTTAATAATTTATATGTATGATATGTATATTAAGTGATTAATTAATTGCTTATGTTTTGTTACCTTATGGATATCTACTTCATATCTTTAAAATTTGGTTATCTTAGAACAAAAATGATGGAAAGTTACATTTAATATTAACTAGAATATAGAACAGTTTACATATCCTATTTGAAAAAACACTATTAATTCCAAAAAGGATCCTTTATAAGCTTAATAACAATTAAAGATAACTTAATTCATGCATCACTTGTAAATAGTGCAAAAAATATTGATAATTTACATAATTCTATTAAATGGATCATATATAAGAAAAAGTTCTCTGATTTAAAAATCATAGAACTTTTTATTCTTATATATCAGGGGTGGCCAACAAGTCAATCGCAAAACCAATTTTGGTTGATCGCTTGCGATGTCTTGACTTAATGTGTTACACTTGTAAGTTGTAATCGAACACAACGCCTGAACGTAATGCGCTAATGCAACTGTGATATCAGACCTCCTCATTCTCCCTCAGATGTTGGTCCATGTGCAATCCATTTTGTTGGTCCATGTGCAATCCATTTGCATACAGTTGTGAAAGGGGAATAAGAAATGTAGACAAAGGGTCATAAAACCAAAGAAAAAAAAAGAAGTGACAGAGAGAGTAGGTCGGGACATGGTAGAGAGAGCAAGGGTGATGTGGTGGTCCCCAAAAGTGACAACATTGAGTTACAATTTTTCTTCTGTTTAAAATGTAAGTACCTTTTCTTTGTGTTTTAAATTAAATTGTGGCTTTTCTTATCTATCTAAACATAGTATGTATTTCACACCTCCCCCCTTTGCCACTTAGACCAGAGATGGGCAATCTTTTTCTGTGTAAAGGCCGCATTTCAAAACTTTTGAACTGACGCAGGCCACATACAAGATAAAAGAGGGGGGGAAAATGCTGGTAAATCACAATTATTTAATCATATATAATTATAAATTAGAATAGGTATACTTAATTTAACTTCTAGAACTGATGTAATGTAATGTATCAAAAATATTTGATTAAATATTAGTCACTGCTAGTTTTAAATTAGTTTCGAGATGAGTCTGCTAGTTGGTTTCTTGTTTTAATTTTTACTAAATTCATTGCAGGAAAAACTATTCACATACATAAGTTGTAGAAAGTAACATTTGAATTTTTGCTGCATACTTCTTAAGCTAGGAAATTGATATATTTATACACATTTTATGCGACTTGGGCCGCCCATTCCTGACTTAGACTATGTCTATGACGAGCTGATCATGACATATTTTTAAGATAAAAAGTAGATCTTATGTACACAAAAGTTGGCCACCCCTGTTATATATCTTAGAACTTCATCTAAAACAAATAGTTTAAATGTTATCAGAATTGACATTCAATGAATATGTTTTGCAAAAAAATTAAAGAAATGGACAAAAATGTCAATTTTATCAATTTTAATTTCTTTTACTTATATAAACAATTAATTAGTTTTAAAAATGTTTCCTTCAAAAAAAAATCTGTTTCAGTAAATTTTTGAATAAAATTTGTTTTGATACAAATTTTCTTCAAAAATTTACTGAAACAGATTTTTTAAGGTAATTAAATCTTATTTTCTAAAAATTTAGACTTTCAGTTAAAAAGTTTTGAGCTAGATGTTCAGCTAAAAATCAAAATTTTGTGCATCAGTAATCTATAATAATCTATCCGTATCATATTTCTGTGTATCTTATTACTTAGAATTATTGTCCATGTAAACCTCTCGGTGTTGCCCAGAAACTCAAAAATGCTTTTCCAAATGGTTGGTCCATTTGCTCCTAAGTGTTTAGTAAGGATTTTTTAATTAGAATATTTTGCACCTCGAATCGATTCTGTTTTTTTTTGTAATAAAAAAAAAATATAAAAAAAACAGTTCTTATGGTTATTATATTTTTTAAAATTTTGCCACAGAATCAAACTATAATCATTTTTTTAAAAATTAATTTAAAAAAACCCCATTTATCTATTATGTCAACTAGTTGAGGAAATCCATCAGCAATCAAATAAAACAAAAAAAAAAAAATTTGGAAAAAAAGCAGGTTTGAATGGCAGTTACAGTATCTGGAAGCCTTCATCCCTGCTCACCATGATATTTATTTTTATCTGTACATAATTCCCATACTTTATAGAAAGTTTCTGATTAATTTGTTCAATTGTTAATTATTTTATTCAACAGAAAATTAAAATTCTGGAGAGTTTATGAAAATACTGTAAATGCAACTTTGAGTTAACCAGGTTCCATTGAAGTATCAAATTTTAATTGTGATATAAATCTCAAAACAATTAAATTATTTAAAAAATGCTATTTAACAAACAAATATTTATTTATCAAATTTTTTCATTAATAAATGCATCATGAATTTTAATAAATTAGAAATATAAATGTTTATAAATTTATAAAGTTTTAAACAGTCACTTATTATATTTACATGCATATGCTCGCAAACGAGGTAGATTTGGTGAGGCTGGTGGACTTTCTGGACTAGTAGCCATTCGCAATCCTTTTACTTCTGGCCATATTGCAGGTGATGATTGAACAGTTATATTATGCCTAAAATCTATATAATTTTATAAATTAATAAGTAATTTATATGATATTTTATATAAAAATGTTAAATATAGATGCTTTATAACAAAATTAAAAAACAGAAATATGGGTAATGTCAATGAGAAGTAAACAAGTTCAGTATAAGATTTCAATAAATTTTATTTATATACATGTTAGGCTCAAAGACCAAAAACACTCAGTGAATGAAAAAAAAAATCAACCACAATGCAAATTTTCTGACATGACACTTTAAAAAAATGCACAGCTTGTTTTGGAATATTTAATAAGAACCACTAAGTGAAATTCATGTCAACATTTTTTTAATAATCAACAAAATGCAATGTGAAAATGCACAACACATTGTGGATGCTTATTAATAGTCATGACACCATGTGATAAAAATATGTGCAAAAATTTGTTGCACAGATTATCAACAGTCTTATTTTTGCACAGATATTTTTAATAAATAACTTGTTTAATTTCCACCAAAGAATTACTTCTGAACAATGTTTATTATTAGAAAAAGACTCATCAGTTCCTGTCACAAAACATTATATGATTAAAAGAACTATAGTAAAATAAATGTAACTCTTTATTTTCTTTTATAATTCACAGTCAAGAAGACAATTTGCTATTAATTGTTTTGTTTATGAATCCTTGAAACCTACATATGATACTTTAAAATCCTACATACCTAAAAAAGTATTATTTCTATCAGTCAATTAAGAAATTTATTTGTAAGTCACTTTGTCAATTGATTTCAAATTTCTTTCAATAATGACACTCCTATAAAGAGACAACTCAAAACAAATTTCTATATTACTGTTAGTAAAAAATAATGATAAATTTCTAAGACAAACTCATACACCTTTAAGACCTACGAGTTAAACATAAGATTAATAAGGCTGTTTATTTCTAGTTTAATTCTCAATGCAAATTAGAATTTGATTTTATTCTCAATAATAAAGAAATCTGTTACTTATTTTTGCACAGATATTTTTATCAAATTGAACCATTTCTGTATTAATAAGCATCCACAATGCATTATGGCAGTTCACATTGCCAGACCACATTTTGTTGATTGTTAAAAGAATATTGACACAAATTTCACTTTGTGGTCTTATTAAATATTCCAAAAACAAGCTATGCTGTGCATTTTTGAAAGTGCAACAACATGAAGTTTGCATTGTGGCCAATGTTTTTGCTCAATGAACTCTTTCAGACTTTGAGCTTAACATTATAATCTTCATTGACTTATATAAAAATAAGTGCTTAGTAAAACAATATCTAATATCTGCATAATAACTATCATTGCTCATATAATAATAAAGCTTTACTTTCAAAAGAAACATTGTAAATCAAAATGTATTTTTTTGTTCTTTGAAAAACATATGATACATTTTGTAATCAAAAATATTCTAAAAAATTAATTTTATCCTATAAAAACTATTTTTGATAAAGAAAAAAAAAATCAATACAATTTTGCCATACTTATAGATGTATTTTCACTGTTTGTATTGTAAACAAATTCCACAATGGTGGACAAGCATCTATAATTTCATCTTCCTTGATACAAAATTTGTGTAGTAGCAAAGTTTTGATAAAATTTCTAGTTATAAACATATTAACTATTGTTAGGAATGAATATGACTAACATCACTCATCTACAGAAATTTATGTCAAAAATTGCATAAACAATTCAATTTTTCTTTCTACAATCATAAAATTTCTTATTGAACCTAATGTGATATGACGAATGACAAGTCACTTTACCATTTAAAAATATAAAATAATTAAAAATTTCTTTTTAAGAAAAAAGTTATTTCAACATTATAATGTACACATCTTGGAGATTTTTTTGGGCCTAAACATGAAAAATAATATCTTTTAAATGACTCCTGTTTTCCTCTTCACAAAGGCAAGCTCTTTCAAGCAGTTATGGCACTTTCCATAACTGCTTGCAAAGTGACTCTGCTTATCATTCAAATTTCCTGATGAATATTGTCCTTCAGCTCAGCAAGAATTCGGGGCTTATTAATAAACACTTGCTGTTTCAAATATCCCCGTAAAAAAAATCTGAGCGGAAATCACAATGTATGCTCTCTGAGTAAGAACAATAGAGCACTGATGTTCAAAGTAAAACTCAGTAAGTTTTACATGTTGTTCTGTATTTTAAAAATCTGAAAAGAATAAAATAATAAAAAAGTTATTTAATTTTTAAATGGTAGAGTGACTTTTGGACCACCCTGTACAGTACAAGGTATGTTGAGAATTTACTAGAGGCTTATTTTCTGAAAAATTTATTCTGTTCTAGAATAAAATTTTGTCTTAAAAGGCCAATTTTAAGTTAACCAAAAATTAATCCTCTAAGAAAAATATATTTTGGTTATTTTATATTTTTGAATGATATATTTTGGTTATGTTATATCATTCAATTTAATGCTTGCTTCATTTTAATTGAGATTTTGATATTTTATTAAACAAAATTATATCATAATGATTTAGTGTCATAGACTTGCTATTATTAATCATTTAGTTATCATTTACTGTGTATATAATGTTAATCTATTAAATAAAAATGGTATTCATTTTTATTGTAACTGAATTTGATTGAAAATAATTCAGCAAGTATCTATGAAATACTAGAATTACAAGTTAAAAAAATTGTAGCTATTTAAGGTATTTAGCAAGAAAATTATAAATTTACAAAAATATAGTTCAAACATTATCAAATTATATCTGTTGTTGCATATAATTGACAGTAAGTTTTAAAAAGGCAGGAAATCTTGTTTTATCTTAAGTTTTTACATTACAATTTTCAAGGATTAGCTGTTTGTGGCAAATAAAAGATCTTTTAACTGAAACATTATTAATTTTGTGAAAGAAATATGCAAATAAAAAGTAATTTAAAACACAATAAAATCATGTTAATTTAATTTTCTCAGAATCTTATATATTCATAACTTTTTACAAATATTTAAGTTTACTTGTGAATTTCTATAAATTTCTGACTCCATAACAATCTCATTGATCCACAATAAGATAAAAATGTAGAAGTCAAATTGTTTTTATAAAATAATATGACTTCTGTATATTGCACTGAAGTGAAGTAATATGATATTTTACTTGATTATTTTAATTAAAAAAAATTTATATATTTAGAATTTTTACCTGAAGGCATACTGATTAATTGAGCACCTTTTATTAATTTAAGTCTACTTTTTTTAAATTTTCCTTTTCGTTTTTTTGGTGTAGGTTTTCCTTCTTGCTGTTGGAGAAATATTACATTAAGTTCTCGTTGCAAAAGATCAATTTCTCGTTCAGCTAATTCTTTCTCTCTTTTCCGTAAAAACTCTTCATGAATTTTTTGTTGAAGCAATGCTTTAGTAAGTTCCTCTTCTCTGCATCGCAGTTCCTGTTTACATAAATTTAATTCTGTTTAATAATAATAAAATAAAAATGGTAAATACTCAATTTAAAATTATAACATATCTTGTATATGTTATATTTTATGTATACATGCATATATTACATTAAATCTATGGTGCTAAATCTAATGAGCTTAAAAACTGCTGGACGATTTCTGACAAATAAAAATCAAGAGGTATTGATAGATTAACTAAGGCATGATGTATATTCCTTCCTAGCAGGTCACTACAGGATCTGAGACAGAGTTATACTGCTAAGTACATTCAGACTTAAGATATGTTTTGATAAATATGGAAAAAACTCAAATTCAGAAAGAATATATATTGGATACATCATTTATAAAACCAAACTGAACATTTACAGAGAAAAAGTTGAACTTAAATGGCCTTAATTTATGGAAATATATAATAGAAACTAGGTTATTAGTTTATGCATGTATTTATAATTAAGGTATAAACAACTGAAGCATCCTATATATTAATATACATAATTATGATCACTCAGTATACATAATATTTAAGGTATTCCTATTCAACACTGTCTATAAAAATATTTAGCAATCCAAATCCAGATTTAGTATCATGACATTTCAAGACATGAAAATGTAGAAAACATTTGATACTATTTTTTTGTTTTTTAAAGAAAACTGATCATTATGGTACTGTGAGCAACAAACATTTTATTTGAACAGGACACTTCATGCTATGCAGGAGGTATTGCTCAACATGATCCCTATTCTGAAGATGTAAAACACTCAAAGGCAAATAGTGTGTTCAACAACCAACCATAATTAATCCTCTATGATGGTTCTCATATCCAGTTGATACTGTCTTTCAAGGCAGCTAAATTTGCAACCTTTTTAGGTGTCCCCATAACTAAACATCACAAAGATCCAAAATTGAGGTGGTCATGCAGTCAGGAAATGCACGACTTATCATACTGTAGTAGAAACTAACTAACTGTACACAGTGTCCAACATGTAGAGGTGTTCCATTTTGCATGAAAATGATTCACTCAAGGCATTGTCATTGTTACAGTTGGAATACAACAAAAATGTTAAGCATCTTCCAGTATCTCTGGGATGTCACAGGCCCATTGGAACTAGCTTCTTCAAAGAAAAATGTGACTGTGAATCCATACTGCAACTTAGGTGTGTGTAGTGAATTCTGCTAGAAAATATGAAAGTTTTCATGATCTAAATACAACAGTTACAGGTGTTTATTTCTTCTACTAAGATAAAAATGTGCCTTGTCACACCACAGGATCTTCCATAGCCATGAAACATCCACTTCCATTCTGGCAAGAAAGGCAGTGCAAAAGTCAGTTGGGTTTGCCTGTCAATGGAATCAACTGCTGATTGTGACTGATCTTATATGGACAGCAATGCACTAACATTCTCAATATCTTTCACACTGTACCACATAATATACTCAATTTATATGACATGTATGTGCACTACTAGAGCCTGCTACATTATTCATTGATTGTTCAACAACAGCTGTGATAACATCTTCAATGACTTGTGAAATTATAGATTTTGTGCCCTTAACTGGGTTGAATACCCAGATCTCTAGTTTCCTCAAACTGAATAATCTTTCTCCTGGAATCTTGTAGAATTGGTTATCCTTGCTGTAAATTCTTATAACAGCAAAATTTCCAATGTGCAGCAACAGCATTGGTATTTTTGTAGAACAGTTTCACAATTAATGAGTAGTTCCATCAAGGTAGTCAAATTTGTAATTAATTAAATGATAAAATGTTCTACAAATGGCATCTGTAACCAGAGTGCAAATGCTTGACAAAATGTTCTTATCGTGTAAAAGTCTGTTCAAGAAAGTCATGTTACGATGAGATGGCACTTCCAGGAATCACCACTTGTCAATGACCAGATGAAGATACTCGTTCGTCAGAATATGACAAAAACCAGACCTTTCCTTAAGCAAACTCAACTTTCCCGCCTAAACTGATCTATATATGTACTTTGGTGGGCTGGTGGTTGACCAATCAGCTTCCCCGTTGTTTTTGTAGCTTTCTACCAGGTCCGCTGCCCATTCGAATTTACTGAAACATGGAATGTCGCCCATTGGTTCAGATTCTGACCAATCTCGATGAGCCACGATTCCTCCATGACAAAGGTGATGACCGGCAAAGCTGATAAGAATGACATTCAACAGTTGTGACCACTTTTACATCCAGAACTTGGTTGCAACACATGTGCTTATGCAATAGAAACTACATTTTCACTGCTTGCACTGCCAAAAGTGCCTTAATGATGAATTTCAGTATTTAATAGTTTTTTTTACAAAAATGTCTTTTGCATGTTCTGAAATATCACCAGGTCAGTTTTGATTGCATTTAGACTGCTAAATATCACTAAACAGCATTGAATACTTTACGGGATATTTTAATTATAATCAACCTAGTGTATGTATATAAAACATTAATTAACATTAATTAATTAATTAACATTAACATAAAATTAAAATTAATTATATTAAATAATAACAAATATGAAATTATTTGAAATTGTTTCATTATATGCATATTTGTTATTACTTAATATAATTAATTTTAACATATAAAAATTACTTTAAAAAAATTTTGTTATATCAGATTATATTATTTTGTAATCTATTCTAATATACAGGGTGTGACAGAAAGAATGTTCTGATTTGGAACGACAATAAAAATAATACAAAGCAAGATAGCGAAAGAAATCTTTTATACCTGATATCTTGCTTTCTATCATTCCAAATCAGAACGTTCTTTCTGCCACACCCTGTATAAAGCAAGAATGTTTGTTTGCTTACTGGAGGAAACCTCAATCTACTGAACTGATTTTTAAAATTCTTTTGCTGTTGGAAAGCTTATTCCTTCCAGTTAAACATATCGTATTTTCTTATTAAAAAGAAAAATGCACAAGAAAGATATTTTTACTGCAGAATTTATCTTGCAATCATCATTTGTCTGTTCCATTCAAGGTCAATCCCATTCTCCATCTGGTGAGCTTTTCTAATCTTATTATCTTATATTTTTGGTTTTGATTTGTACAGTTTGGGTAGTTGTGTATATGCTTTGTTTATATTGTTTTAACATGGTTGTTCATTTCTTATAATAAAACTGTTATCAGATGAAACTGTAAGGAATTGAAATTACCTCCCTTATATGAAACTAAACTTTTGTAAGTAGGCTTAAAATATATTTCTGTTCATTATTTTAGTATTAATCCTACAATTCTTATTTTTAAATAATGACAGTCTCATGTTATCAGATATCTACAGTTCTTTTGGTTACTTTTCAGGTGTATTATGAGTCTTATTGATGATAAAATGCCTAAAAGAAAGTCACAGTTGTCACAAAATACATCCATGTCAAGAACCCCTCATTCCTTTCAGTTGATTTCATTTTCCCTACAAAGTCCCAAACCCTTTGACCAATCTGGACCAAATTTCAAGATTTTTTCTGTAAAATCAGCGTTTAAAATTAGCAGTTGTTTGGTCTATCAAATATACCAGTGATTCCCAAACTTTTTCGATCTACTGCCCCCTTTGTTCCATAAAGTTATACCCAACACCTCCTAACCCATTTTCTCTTGTGTGAGAAAGGATTGGAAACATTCTTAGGAAAACTTTTCTATGAATCTCGCACTTTGTGCCCTTACCGTACATTGTTCTCAACATCTGGAAACCATTAAATGCAATGTTTCCTTTTATCAGTTTAATAGAAGAAAGGGAACAGCTTTCACTGACCCCAATTTTTCCTTTGGTCACCGTTCAATACCCTGCCTCCAGCGCCCCCTAGATTTACTCATCACCTACAAGGGGGCGTTATTGCCCACTTTGAGAATTGCTGAAATATACTTTCAAAGTTGTCTGGCAGGCAACTTGTTTTTTCTTAACTATTTTGTACTTCATGCATATTTTATCCCATTAATTAAAATGATAATAAGTATGTTTTTAGTAAAAACAATAATAAAACAAACTTTCAATTATTTTGTTTTTATGAGACATCATACTCTGTTATGATGACAAATCCAATATGGCTGCTACAGAACATGAGCAGAAAGCATATAAGATGAGAAAATAAAAAGTTAAGCATTGGCAACTGAAGAGAAATATTGATGATTTATGAAGTAATAGTCATTTGTATGAATTGAATTGTAGAACACTGTTATTGGGCTGCAGTTTGAAAAAATTGTAGACCTATAGATTCCCACTGTCATCCGCCTGTCTTTCCTTAATGTTGAGAACGGAGTTAGATAGATGAAAGATGAAGCCAGATATGGAAACCTTAGGGACAAGGGATCCAATTAACTATATACGAACTTCCAATGCAAACTGGAAGTCACATTGTTTCAAAAGTTCCCCTGAAAGCAGTTAATGACCTGCACAATTCTATTGTTAAAGGAAAAGTATGATGTACAGGGCAAGCCATTACTAATTTGAGGTGGAGAGCATATATTTTAAATAAAAATTATTAAAAATTGCAGCCTGCGATTATGACAATGTCACAATAAATAACTGCTCGTGTTTTAAACACCACAAGACAATAAAATAAAAATAAATTAAATTATATTCAAACCAAAATAAAATATTTTCTAAAGAATTTACTAAATTAAAAATTCATCTTTAAGATTAATATTTTAAGGTATTAATTTTGTATAAAACAAAATATTAAAAGAAAGGCTTATTAGCTGTATGTGGCTGGCATTGATTGAGGTTTTGAGGGAGTGGAGAATTGATATAATGTTGAGTTAGGAGAGGATGATAAAAACAGTGCTATAATAACTAAATTATATACTTATTGACCTCAGTATATACAATAATAAAACTGTAAAACACAAAAAAAAATGACTCAGTTAATAGGGAGTAGGACCCTGATATGTTTGTCCCATACAC
This sequence comes from Centruroides sculpturatus, assembly GCF_000671375.1. Lineage (NCBI taxonomy): Eukaryota > Metazoa > Arthropoda > Arachnida > Scorpiones > Buthidae > Centruroides > Centruroides sculpturatus. The sequence goes on along the minus strand of NW_019384582.1, from coordinate 249,056 downwards.
TTAATATTCTTCATTTGCCACGTTGAGAAAGGTATAATGATTGAAGCATTGCAAATCCCTTTTCAGCCTATCACTTACTCAAACTAAATCTCTCTTTCAATTAATATACAGATTTTTACTAGGACCAATAATTTTCAAAATAAACAAGTTTTCATTTTATTCACATTCCAAATTGAACAAGTTGTAATGTATTTTAAATATAGAAAATCATACACTTCTTAAATAATTGGTGCAACACCTGATAAACAAATACAGGTATACCTCGACTTACGTCGTTTCTGATTATACGTCGTTTGTCAAAAAAGTATATGGAAAAATAAAAATCAAGTTTAAGTCATTTTATTCGACTTTACGTCTGTCCGCCACAAATATTGAAGTCGTAATATCACTAGAAAAGCGTTTAAAGCACATAAAATCATATTAAAATATATACATTTACAAGTATGTACTGTACTGTATTTACAGTACATGCATTCGTAAATTTAGATTACTTTTTTCTGTACTATATTAATTAATTAAAAACTAAAATTTATTTGTTTGTAAGCTTAAAATAGATCCTTATTAACCATACATTATTAAAAATGCATTAATAAATAAAATAAAATACAGAACCAGAATTGGCAATTTATGGTTTAGCCTAGTGACAAGTAGATTTGGAGACAAGTAAATTTGACTTACGTCATTCTCCTAAAACCAATTACCGACGTAAGGCGAGGTATACCTGTACTTTAATTCATTAATACGTAAAAGTGAAACTGAATAAAATTTATATTTTCATTATCTATTTACTCATTAATTCTGTGTTCCCATTTAAATTTTATTATGTGATCTTTAATGTGACTTGACCAGTAAATGATCAAATTTAAACAATTAATAACAATTTGATTTTTTGTAATTTTTAAAACTACTATGGTACAAAAAATTTTCAATAAACTTATGACATGTTTAAAAAGAGAAGATGGAATCAAATAAATAAGTTTCATCCATTTCAGCACTGAATAATATACTTACCAATCTAATCTATTTTCTCTGAATGCAGTAGGATATTTATTAAATTTGTTTCTGAAATTCATGCAGAATTTCTTTAAATCAAAAATTTTGAAAAAATAGTATTACATAATTTCTCAAATACAGTAGAGTGTCATTTATCCGAAGGTCGGTTATCCGAAAACACCGGTTATCCGAAGGAATTCCAGTCGACAAATTTAAATTTTCGCCAGTGCTGTGGCGCTTCAATCTTTGGCTATGTCTTGGGCTACTCAAATATTTTACATTTTTGATACTAAATTAACATCTGAAGTATAATTTTTTATTGTTTTTATATTTTTCAATATATATATTTTGTTTGTACAAAATAAAAAAATAATTTTTAACGATACAATAGTCTTCGTTAGGCTTAACATCAACGAAAATTCAACGCAAAGCGACACGCAACGGAGAAAAATTTCAACACGGGATAAATTAATATATTTTTCCGTACATAATTGGTTATCCGAAAAATAAGTTATCCGAACAGCCCCAGTCCCCAATTGATTCAGATAAACGACGCTCTACTGTAATAAAATAATATTTTTTCTGAAATTTTTAAATAGCTATATTAGTAGCATTGTTTAATTTTTACAAAATTAAACAATGCTACTAATATAGTAGAATCCACTTCATGTTATTAATGTAGATAAGAATAAGTGAGGTAAGTAAATAAAAATATATTTCATGTAAATTTTGGTTTTATTCACACTGACATTAAAATGAAATGTCAAACTGGAAGATAAGTATACTTAAAATTCTCAAAAACAGAAGAAACATTATTTAATTTTTCTATATTTTATTGTTATACAATTTTTAATGGTTTTAATCAAGATTAATTTATTATAACTGTTACTAATTTTAATAGTATATTAGCTAGTGTTTTATGCAGTTTTCTTTCAATAGCATCTTTAATTAACAACAGCTAGTGCATAGTTGAAGAAAGAAATGACTGTATTATAGACAGTCATTTCTTTTAATTAAAATGATTAATGTTTATAACGGATTGCATTTTATCATCTATATATTGGGGCAAAAAAGAAAGCTTAAAAATAAATAACTATAATTGAACTCTGTAATAAACATCATTGTCTTAATGCAAATAAAGTTTAGTAAGTACTTTTAATTTGTATGGCTTAGGTTTTGCTAATTCTGATAACATTAAATGACATATAATCACAAATATTGTTATCAAAGTGGATTTTACTATATTAAAAAGTTAAGAAGTGTATTCTATTCATTTAAAACACTGAAGGAAAGTTAACAAATTCTATTAATAAAAGACTAATGAAGGATAGTAGAGAGCTAACTATTAGACTGAGATTAGAATGAAGAAGATTGCTTAACAACATTTGGTTTTTAGTAAAGTAGGAACCAACCTTTCTACATTTTACAGAAAATTCTCCAAGATAATTTTTGAAGGTTTATTGATCTTGTTTTAAATTAGATATTTGTTTTGAAACATAATTTCTGTTATGAGGAAAATACTTTAAGCAGATAAGCAGTGTTACTATTAGAGAATATATCAAGATCTGTGGCTAAATTGGTGGCTAGAAAGATTTGAGAAGAAGAATTAAGGACCTACTTCAGCAGAAAATTAGGTTTGCAAAAACAGAAAAAAATGCAATAATTTGTTAGTAATATTACTAAGAATTTTAAATAATCTTAATATTCATAAATTCTTAGTAATATTACTAAGATTATTTAAAATTTTTAAACTAATAAAGATTTAATGTTATCTTTTTGATATTTTTCATGAATTGCATATAAAAGCAATTAAGTACACTAAATAAAAATACCTTTTCTTTACAGCGAAGCTCATGGAACATTTCTTCAATTTCATGCTTCCAATCTTCTTGAAGAGTATGGAAAGATTCTTGTGGAGTACTCATGAATGGTGATCTAGCTATTTCTTCTAGATCATGTAAAATATCAACAAAAGTTGGACGATTATGTGGATCTGGATCCCAACAAGCTGTAAAACATTAATCATAAATATTATGAATAAATTAAAAATTCATATTATTGTTTTTGGAACTCACTTAGTTGTTTTTGAAATCAAGAAATTTAAAAGAAGGATATTTTCACATAATGATGATTGTTTTTCAAAGTTTGCATATTTTGTTGAATATTTTTTATTTCTTTCACTTACAATAATAAATCCACAAAAAGTTAATAAATTATTCCTTGATTTTAAAAATTAATTATTAAATATGAATCCTGTATCATTAATACATTAAGAAAAATATTTCATTCCATTTTTTTCTCCAAATGCTGAGTATCTTAATTCAACTTTTTATTCACAATGGGATTTTAATTTTTTCCAATTCAGTAAGAGAGAGAGAATTTTTTTTCTCTATTTCTAATTTCTTTTTTTAAAATGTGCAGCTCTGGTAATTTATTGGTTAATTACAAAAAGCAATAGATTCAAAATAGCAGATAAAATCTATAAATTGATATAAAACAAGTAAAACAGCAAGGCGATGTTTGGGACAAGACTATGTCTCGGAGACTCACTACTAAGTAGAATCACTTTGACGCTCAAGGCAGGTCTTGTTCTCATTCTCCAATCTTCTTTGGTATCGCTGCTTTTGGATGTGATCGTTCAAACTTCACTGGCCACAACCATGAGGTCGTCCACGATGTATTTTCGAAATTCCTCTCTGTTGCGTGTTGACCCAGGTTGAATTTTTGTCAATGTGTAACGAAAATTTCCCGTTTTTGAAAAAAATAATCGTGGCTATTGTATCGTCTGAATTTATTTTTTTTATTTTGCACATACAATATACAGTTTAGCCCGATTATAATGTCATCGAATGTAATGACAACCCTAATATGACGTCAAATTTTTATCTGTCCCACGATTTTACTATACTAGATAATGTTAAAAAAAAAACACTTTTAACAACATAAAACCGTTTTAACATCATATTTGAAGCACTCCCAAATTTACAAAATTAAATTACAAATTTTATTTAACATAGGACTGAACACATAGTTTCTTCTAAGGTCAGAGTTCACTTCTTAGAATGACTGTGGGTGGTACTCTCCCCACCTGACTTTGGTGGGGTGAGGTGGCTGTTTTGCCTGTTTGTAGAAGAGGGTCACCATTTTGGATTTTATTTTGACTCGGTTCTCAGTCCCCTAACTACCTACAAGTCTGGATTTTTTTATGCACAAATGATTTGGGCACCTTATACTCTGTGCCAAATATCAACTCTCGACATTTTTACTCCTTCATATGCTGGTAACATAAAACGGCAGTATGATTTTATAGACAAGACATAGTCTTGTCTATAAAATCAGACTGCCATTAACATCATAAAATAACTCATTACTGTTTGAACAGGTTCAAACAGTAGAGAGTTATTTTATGTTTTTAAAATAAGAATATTGAACTGTTATTAAAAATGTGTTGAATAATCTGAAAATGTTCATTTTTTACAATACAATACAATTTAAAATAAATAAAATTTTATTGCACTACATTATTTATTATTAGAGCTATCACATCATATTAGTTATGATGTAATGGCTTCAATAAAAGCACTCACAAGAATTAATAGCAATTACTAATTTAACACTTTTCATATTTTAATAAAAACTTAAATGGATAATGAACTACACCAGAGATGGCAAACCTTTTTGGGTTTGTATGTCATATATTAAGCACCCTTATCTAGAAAAATGTTTATGCATTCTGAAGTTTTAGACATTAAATAACAATATGTTTAAATAAATGAAACAAATATGCTTTAATTAGAATAAATGTAAAGAAGTTGATTGAAAAAAGGATGATTGAGTGATAAATCAAAAGGACAATTGAAAGAAACAGGTTGCATGATCCATTACATGCCAGACAATTTCTCCTAATATGTCACAGGTTTGCCACCTTGTACTAGAACTAAAATTTCAATGATGGAAAAAATTGAAAATTTCATTAATTTTTAAAAGAATTTTCAAAATTCTCTGACTTTTCATGCAAACAAAATTTCTTAACTATTCTAAGATTTTCTCATTTTTTATGCAAGCTATTATCATTGTGCTATCAATATCTTTTTTCAAACTTTGATAAACACATTTGATTAAATATTTTTCTTTGATATTCTCATAATTACTATTATTATATTATATTTTGTATTTTTGAAAGGTTTTATTCTATTACATATAATATAAAAATTTCACCTTTCATTAATCTAGAGAAAGCAGTTGGACATGTAGAAGGAATTGGAAGAGTTAATTTATTTACAGCTACTCCATACGCTACAGCAAGAGCATCAATTCCTTTGTAGGGTGTTTCTCCAGTAAGAAGTTCCCAGAGTACCACTCCATAACTATAAAACCAAAAATATCTTATATTAATTTAATTATTTTAAAATATTGGAATTTAATTATTTATGTATTTTTTTACTTCTTTTACATTGATGAATGCTGAGTTCTTACAGTTGAAAGAAAAGCAAAACCTTTTTTTGCATCCTGGCAGTATTATTACTGCCGGGAAGCAAAAAAGGGTTCTGGTTTCCTGTATACTTCCATGGTAATATAATTATTCTCAAGTGTTATTGATATCTTTTCTGGAATTATCCTTTTATGGCTCTTTTAACTTCAGTTTGAGTTATAGACTATATGGACTATTATCACATTAAGATCTCAGCATTCACAGACCTACTAAGACTTGTATTCATGCATTATTCAAGTTTAATCAAGACCTCCCAGGAAAAGTACATTAAAGAAACTGCAATTTAGAATGACTACCCATCAAAGTTAATCAAAGAACTAATTAAAAATTACAGTAACAGGGATTTTGAACAAAAATGCAAACTAAAAGCAAATATGAGGGTAGGCTGAAAAGTAATGCACACATGCTTGTAGAACACGAACAAAAGCAAATATCAAGATTGGGCAAAAAGTACATTAAACTACAATTCTTAAGCTTCAAAATCATATATTTATTTTTCAACATAGTCACCATTAAGGCTAACACATTTCTCCCAACGTGTAACAAATTTTTTCATTCCGTCACTGAAAAATTCTTCTGACTTTTTTCGAATCCAGGACTTGACAGCTACCTTCACCTCATTGTCCGAGGTGTAATGATTACCTTGAGGTCTCTCCTGAGTAGAGGGGAAAAAAATAAAAATCGCAAGGCCCAAGATCGGGGGAATAAGGAGGGCATAGAATCAGTTCAAACTTCAGGTTTCGCAGAACCTCTCCAGTTGCGCACTAGGTATGTGGACAAGCATTGTCATGTTGCAAGATTATTGTCACCAGGCGATTATTTGATGTGTTAGAGGCAGCCTGGTGCCAATAATCTTGCAACATGACAATGCTCATCCACACACCTAGCGTGCAACTGGAGAGGTTCTGCGAAACCTGAAGTTTGAACTGATTCTATGCCCTCCTTATTCCCCCGATCTTGCACCTTGTGATTTTTATTTTTTTCCCTCTACTCAGGAGAGACCTCAAGGTAATCATTACACCTCAGACAATGAGGTGAAGGCAGCTGTCAAGTCCTGGATTCGAGAAAAGTCAGAAGAATTTTTCAGTGACGGAATGAAAAAAATTTGTTACACATTGGGAGAAATGTGTTAGCCTTAATGGTGACTGTTGAAAAATAAATATATGATTTTGAAGCTTAAGAATTGTAGTTTAATGCACTTTTTTCCCGATCTTGATATTTATTTTTGTTCTACAAGCATTTGTGCATTACTTTTCAGCCTACCCTTGTAATACCAGAGTAATTAATTATAACTGAACACTCAAAAGCATATATAGAGAGATTGTTTGTAGCAAATGACTGTATATTAGTTTCCTAACAAAACCCATCATCTGTTAACTATTACAGAATGATAAGGGTAAACAGAGCTCCTCTCGAATCCCAGGACATAAAGATTTCAATAAAAACAACAAAGACAGAAGCAACAAACAGGTCATTAAATGCACACATAAGAGAACATGAGAGAAACATAAGGAAGGGCATCGAAGTTACCATGTTAATGTTTGCAAAAATACTGGAGATACAAATCAACTTGCATCCAAGATAACCTGATCATTGATCAGATTATCTTAAAACCCAAAGAAGAAAAGAAATTAGAACACCTGGAAATAAATTTGTCTTCTAAAATCAACAGAATACATTCAACACATGAAGTCAATATACAGTATAAGATTCTGTAACAATCACATAGATGATAGGATTTCCAATTTATAAAATAGTACAGACTTTGTTTAAAGTTGCTATAACTTATAGTATGCATTTACTTGGAAGGCTGTTTAGACTATTATAAATTTAATTATTTATNGCAATCATCATTTGTCTGTTCCATTCAAGGTCAATCCCATTCTCCATCTGGTGAGCTTTTCTAAACTTATTATCTTATATTTTTGGTTTTGATTTGTACAGTTTGGGTAGTTGTGTATATGCTTTGTTTATATTGTTTTAACATGGTTGTTCATTTCTTATAATAAAACTGTTATCAGATGAAACTGTAAGGAATTGAAATTACCTCCCTTATATGAAACTAAACTTTTGTAAGTAGGCTTAAAATATATTTCTGTTCATTATTTTAGTATTAATCCTACAATTCTTATTTTTAAATAATGACAGTCTCATGTTATCAGATATCTACAGTTCTTTTGGTTACTTTTCAGGTGCATTATGAGTCTTATTGATGATAAAATGCCTAAAAGAAAGTCACAGTTGTCACAAAATACATCCATGTCAAGAACCCCTCATTCCTTTCAGTTGATTTCATTTTCCCTACAAAGTCCCAAACCCTTTGACCAATCTGGACCAAATTTCAAGATTTTTTCTGTAAAATCAGGGTTTAAAATTAGCAGTTGTTTGGTCTATCAAATATACCAGTGATTCCCAAACTTTTTCGATCTACTGCCCCCTTTGTTCCATAAAGTTATACCCAACACCTCCTAACCCATTTTCTCTTGTGTGAGAAAGGATTGGAAACATTCTTAGGAAAACTTTTCTATGAATCTCGCACTTTGTGCCCTTACCGTACATTGTTCTCAACATCTGGAAACCATTAAATGCAATGTTTCCTTTTATCAGTTTAATAGAAGAAAGGGAACAGCTTTCACTGACCCCAATTTTTCCTTTGGTCACCGTTCAATACCCTGCCTCCAGCGCCCCCTAGATTTACTCATCACCTACAAGGGGGCGTTATTGCCCACTTTGAGAATTGCTGAAATATACTTTCAAAGTTGTCTGGCAGGCAACTTGTTTTTTCTTAACTATTTTGTACTTCATGCATATTTTATCCCATTAATTAAAATGATAATAAGTATGTTTTTAGTAAAAACAATAATAAAACAAACTTTCAATTATTTTGTTTTTATGAGACATCATACTCTGTTATGATGACAAATCCAATATGGCTGCTACAGAACATGAGAGCAGAAAGCATATAAGATGAGAAAATAAAAAGTTAAGCATTGGCAACTGAAGAGAAATATTGATGATTTATGAAGTAATAGTCATTTGTATGAATTGAATTGTAGAACACTGTTATTGGGCTGCAGTTTGAAAAAATTGTAGACCTATAGATTCCCACTGTCATCCGCCTGTCTTTCCTTAATGTTGAGAACGGAGTTAGATAGATGAAAGATGAAGCCAGATATGGAAACCTTAGGGACATCCAATTAGGATAGGATCCAATTAACTATATTTTACCCTTTAGGATCCAATTAACTATATACGAACTTCCAATGCAAACTGGAAGTCACATTGTTTCAAAACTTCCCCTGAAAGCAGTTAATGACCAGCACAATTCTATTGTTAAAGGAAAAGTATGATGTACAGGGCAAGCCATTACTAATTTGAGGTGGAGAGCATATATTTTAAATAAAAATTATTAAAAATTGCAGCCTGCGATTATGACAATGTCACAATAAATAACTGCTCGTGTTTTAAACACCACAAGACAATAAAATAAAAATAAATTAAATTATCATTAAATGCAACAGAAAATAAAATTAAACTAGATTCAAACCAAAATAAAATATTTTTTAAAGAATTTACTAAATTAAAAATTCATCTTTAAGATTAATATTTTAAGGTATTAATTTTGTATAAAACAAAATATTAAAAGAAAGGCTTATTAGCTGTATGTGGCTGGCATTGATTGAGGTTTTGAGGGAGTGGGGAATTGATATAATGTTGAGTTAGGAGAGGATGATAAAAACAGTGCTATAATAACTAAATTATATACTTATTGACCTCAGTATATACAATAATAAAACTGTAAAACACAAAAAAAAAAAAAAGACTCAGTTAATAGGGAGTAGGACCCTGATATGTTTGTCCCATACACTTAATATTCTTCATTTGCCACGTTGAGAAAGGTATAATGATTGAAGCATTGCAAATCCCTTTTCAGCCTATCACTTACTCAAACTAAATCTCTCTTTCAATTAATATACAGATTTTTACTAGGACCAATAATTTTCAAAATAAACAAGTTTTCATTTTATTCACATTCCAAGTTGAACAAGTTGTAATGTATTTTAAATATAGAAAATCATACACTTCTTAAATAATTGGTGCAACACCTGATAAACAAATACAGGTATACCTCGACTTACGTCGTTTCCGATTATACGTCGTTTGTCAAAAAAGTATATGGAAAAATAAAAATCAAGTTTAAGTCATTTTATTCGACTTTACGTCTGTCCGCCACAAATATTGAAGTCGTAATATCACTAGAAAAATGTTTAAAGCACATAAAATCATACTAAAATATATACATTTACAAGTATGTACTGTATTTACAGTACATGCATTCGTAAATTTAGATTACTTTTTTCTGTACTATATTAAAAACTAAAATTTATTTGTTTGTAAGCTTAAAATAGATCCTTATTAACCATATATTATTAAAAATGCATTAATAAATAAAATACAGA
>NW_019384582.1:226174-238235 GCF_000671375.1 Centruroides sculpturatus | reverse complement strand
TAGAATAAATGTAAAGAAGTTGATTGAAAAAAGGATGATTGAGTGATAAATCAAAAGGACAATTGAAAGAAACAGGTTGCATGATCCATTACATGCCAGACAATTTCTCCTAATATGTCACAGGTTTGCCACCCTGTACTAGAACTAAAATTTCAATGATGGAAAAAATTGAAAATTTCATTAATTTTTAAAAGAATTTTCAAAATTCTCTGACTTTTCATGCAAACAAAATTTCTTAACTATTCTAAGATTTTCTCATTTTTTATGCAAGCTATTATCATTGTGCTATCAATATCTTTTTTCAAACTTTGATAAACACATTTGATTAAATATTTTTCTTTGATATTCTCATAATTACTATTATTATATTATATTTTGTATTTTTGAAAGGTTTTATTCTATTACATATAATATAAAAATTTCACCTTTCATTAATCTAGAGAAAGCAGTTGGACATGTAGAAGGAATTGGAAGAGTTAATTTATTTACAGCTACTCCATACGCTACAGCAAGAGCATCAATTCCTTTGTAGGGTGTTTCTCCAGTAAGAAGTTCCCAGAGTACCACTCCATAACTATAAAACCAAAAATATCTTATATTAATTTAATTATTTTAAAATATTGGAATTTAATTATTTATGTATTTTTTTACTTCTTTTACATTGATGAATGCTGAGTTCTTACAGTTGAAAGAAAAGCAAAACCTTTTTTTGCATCCTGGCAGTATTATTACTGCCGGGAAGCAAAAAAGGGTTCTGGTTTCCTGTATACTTCCATGGTAATATAATTATTCTCAAGTGTTATTGATATCTTTTCTGGAATTATCCTTTTATGGCTCTTTTAACTTCAGTTTGAGTTATAGACTATATGGACTATTATCACATTAAGATCTCAGCATTCACAGACCTACTAAGACTTGTATTCATGCATTATTCAAGTTTAATCAAGACCTCCCAGGAAAAGTACATTAAAGAAACTGCAATTTAGAATGACTACCCATCAAAGTTAATCAAAGAACTAATTAAAAATTACAGTAACAGGGATTTTGAACAAAAATGCAAACTAAAAGCAAATACGAGGGTAGGCTGAAAAGTAATGCACACATGCTTGTAGAACACGAACAAAAGCAAATATCAAGATTGGGCAAAAAGTACATTAAACTACAATTCTTAAGCTTCAAAATCATATATTTATTTTTCAACATAGTCACCATTAAGGCTAACACATTTCTCCCAACGTGTAACAAATTTTTTCATTCCGTCACTGAAAAATTCTTCTGACTTTTCTCGAATCCAGGACTTGACAGCTACCTTCACCTCATTGTCCGAGGTGTAATGATTACCTTGAGGTCTCTCCTGAGTAGAGGGAAAAAAAATAAAAATCGCAAGGCCCAAGATCAGGGGAATAAGGAGGGCATAGAATCAGTTCAAACTTCAGGTTTCGCAGAACCTCTCCAGTTGCGCACTAGGTATGTGGACAAGCATTGTCATGTTGCAAGATTATTGTCACCAGGCGATTATTTGATGTGTTAGAGGCAGCCTGGTGCCAATAATCTTGCAACATGACAATGCTCATCCACACACCTAGCGTGCAACTGGAGAGGTTCTGCGAAACCTGAAGTTTGAACTGATTCTATGCCCTCCTTATTCCCCCGATCTTGCACCTTGTGATTTTTATTTTTTTCCCTCTACTCAGGAGAGACCTCAAGGTAATCATTACACCTCAGACAATGAGGTGAAGGCAGCTGTCAAGTCCTGGATTCGAGAAAAGTCAGAAGAATTTTTCAGTGACGGAATGAAAAAAATTTGTTACACATTGGGAGAAATGTGTTAGCCTTAATGGTGACTGTTGAAAAATAAATATATGATTTTGAAGCTTAAGAATTGTAGTTTAATGTACTTTTTTCCCGATCTTGATATTTATTTTTGTTCTACAAGCATTTGTGCATTACTTTTCAGCCTACCCTTGTAATACCAGAGTAATTAATTATAACTTAACACTCAAAAGCATATATAGAGAGATTGTTTGTAGCAAATGACTGTATATTAGTTTCCTAACAAAACCCATCATCTGTTAACTATTACAGAATGATAAGGGTAAACAGAGCTCCTCTCGAATCCCAGGACATAAAGATTTCAATAAAAACAACAAAGACAGAAGCAACAAACAGGTCATTAAATGCACACATAAGAGAACATGAGAGAAACATAAGGAAGGGCATCGAAGTTACCATGTTAATGTTTGCAAAAATACTGGAGATACAAATCAACTTGCATCCAAGATAACCTGATCATTGATCAGATTATCTTAAAACCCAAAGAAGAAAAGAAATTAGAACACCTGGAAATAAATTTGTCTTCTAAAATCAACAGAATACATTCAACACATGAAGTCAATATACAGTATAAGATTCTGTAACAATCACATAGATGATAGGATTTCCAATTTATAAAATAGTACAGACTTTGTTTAAAGTTGCTATAACTTATAGTATGCATTTACTTGGAAGGCTGTTTAGACTATTATAAATTTAATTATTTATTTTATATTTAAATGTTCAATCATTACTTTTTTAAAACATTGCTTTTGAAAAGTTTTAATTTTGTAATATGTTCTACTGAAAGCCTTAAGCAGTTTAGTAATTTGATTCTATGTAGCCTTATGAAAGCCTTTAATCAAGGCCAAAAGAATTTTGTAATTAAAAATTTTTCTGCTGGAATTTTATGCTTTAGTTCTGCTAATGAATTTAGAACTATCCAGTTTATGATATTACAAGATGACTAAAGAACAAAAAGCAAATCACCAATCTACTTATGTTACAATATGAATTTCATATGACTAAAATAATTAATTAATTGCTTGTTATGTCATTATACTTATTTATTTTGACATTGCCACAAGACTGGGCTGCAATTTTAATCATATTTTTAACTTATTTAATTTAAAATATATGCTCTCCACCTCAAATTAGTAATGGCTTGCCCTGTACATCATACTTTCCTGCTGGTCACCTATCTAACTCATTCCAGAATTTTTTTTTTAATAATATGATTTCTGGTACAAACCAGAAGTTCATATATAGTTAATTGGGGCCTCCTGCCCCTAAGCTTTCCATATCTGGTCTTAAATTTCATCTATCTAACTCTGTTCCTAAGATTAAGGAAGGAAGGACAGACAGACAACAGTGGAAATTTACAGGTCTACAATTTTTTCAAATTGCAGACCTATAAATATTCAAAATAATTAATTTATTTACATAAAATTTTTTAAACTTTAAAAGATTACTATACCTCCAGACATCACTTCCTTTTGAAAATGTTGATGTTTTAATAACTTCTGGTGCCATCCATGCATAAGTACCTGCTGCAGACATACGGGTTGTTTTGTAGACTTCTCGTGCCAAACCAAAATCAGTAATTTTTAATGTTTTGTTACTTAAATCACCATTTTCAATTGCTTCACTTAATAATACTATAGAAAAATACATGATTTATTTATTAATAATCAAATATTCTAAAACATTAATAATTAAAATTTAATTAAAAGCTTTAAATTAATTACTAATATAAGAAACTATAATAAGATTATCTTTCTTACAGAAATCAAATTTTTACTTTTTCATTAAGATAGTTTACATTCAGTAAAATCAACACTCTTTTCTATTATGAAAATTTAATTAAGTGTCCAAAACTAACATTTAACTATAAACTTTAACATTTAATGTTTATCTACTATTAAGATATTATCTAATGAAGTTTTCATTGCTAAATTAGTTGTAAAAAATTTTAAATATAATAATTTAATTATTAGAAGAAAGCTAAGATATGTTATTTTTAAAATTATTTTTATAGTTGATGTTACAATTAACATCAATACAACATTTAATACAGTTTTTATTTAACTAAAATTGTTTTATATAGATATGTTTTCACAAGATAATCTACATTTAAAAATTATAAGTAGAAATAATGAATTTTGTATTGATATATATATATATATGACAATAATTTTAACTGGACAGATAATTCTAATTTGCATAAATATTCAAATAATCTGCCCAGTTAAAAGTCAATTAAAAAAAAGGGGGACAACAATAGCATTTCAATTAATATTAGTTTATTATATTCATTCTATTAAAGATTATACCAATTAACATGCAAACTTTGATTTAGTGAACAGGTTCATCAAAAACCCAAAGAATATTCAACTAATCTAAGATTGGGATATTTGTTGTTGGAAGACTGGTTTAAGCTGAAGAAAAATTTCAATTAAATAGTAAATCGCAATTAAAAATGTGACGTACCAGTGTTCAATACATAATAGACAAATTTCAAAAGCATAAGAATGTCATAAATCAATCAGGGCAAGGCCAACAGAAAGAAAAAAGTCAGCTGTAAGAATAGTTGAAGAAGTCTAAATGAATTGAATGTGTTTGTTATGCCACACATTATATGTAATTGCTTACATGAAGCAGATTTTTATGCAGAATACCAAGGTGAAACCTTTCATTTCTATCATCAATCAGAAAAAGTGCATAGAATGAGCAAATTAACATGTAGAGAAAAAAAGATTGACAGTACTTTATGGTTAAGCAAAAGTGAATTTAATTTATTTGGCTCAGATGGATGCATTAAAATGTGAAAATCACCTAATAAAGAATATAAACTAGAATGTCTGAAGCCCACTGTAAAACACGGTGAAAGGAATTGGATGGTCTGGGAATGCATAGCACAAGTGAATTAATTTTATGATCAAACAATGAATCAACACTTCTTATAAAGATATTTTTGCCAAAGGAGTACCAGAATCAGTAAAAAACTTGAAGCTGGGTTGTAAATTTATTTTCCAACATGATAATGATCCAAAACATACTGCAAAATCAGTGAATGCATACTTAAAAAGAAAAGAAGGTGAAGTGTTGGGGTGGGTTGCACAATTCCCACACCATATTGAACATTTATGGGTTATATGATAGAAAAAAAATTCAAAATCATGCTCTTAAAAATAAAAACGAGCTGAAAAATTTGTAATTGGAGAGTTGAAACAGAATCTCCCAAGAAGAAACTATGATTTTTCATCAATAAAACCAAGCATTATAATGTCAGGCAGTAATTAAAAAAAATGATGCCCTACAAAATTTAAAAAACTATGATTTTATTATTTCTTATTTCTTTTCTTTAATTGTAACAAGTGGACAAACACCTAGTATTTTTGTCTACAATTCTAGTCTATTTTTTTATTGTGGAGGAAAAAAATTATTATTTAGAACTGTTACTCTCTAACTTAAATAATAAACTAAATTTATTAACTATTTTTGTTAAATTTCAATCATAAGTTTATTCTGTATTGTATACACAAACAATATATGATCTTTAGTATGGATGGATAATTTTTTGACTTGCAGTACACACATACACACACATACAATAGAGTCCTGATTAACCAAGATTTACTTCACCTACTGTATTATCAGAGATGAATTATGGAAGAGTACTTTGTGAAAAAAACATGAATACATAATACAGTACAGTTCATTTCACAAATCTTGGCTGAACAATTCTAGAGCTCTTTTTGAGAAGCATGCAGTTTTAAAAAGAATTTACTACAGTGACTTCTCACAATAATATACATTTTAAAAGAGATTCATGATACAATTAAAATTTCTTTAATTTTAACAAAATACAAAAATATTGTTGTAAAATCAATCACTTTGTACCAAAATATTTCATTTATCTAAGTTATTCTCAGTCTGCATTAGCTTGGATAATTAGAATGCTACTGTATTTTTAATTACATTACTTTTTAATTACACAAATAAAAACAATCTATACTAATATTATAAAGAGGTAATGTTTGTATGTATGTATGTATGTATGTAAGTTTGTATGCAGCAGGTAATCTCTGAAACTACTCATCCGATTTCAAAAATTCTTTCACTAATATTTAGAATGGAACCTCAGGGTGGACATAGGCTGTATATTATTCTGTTAAACATTCACATAAATTAAAATATATAATCTAAGTTAAGGCTTTTATGTCCAACAGATGGCGCTACGAGTATGACGCCCTAAGTTTGCTTTTCTGTGAAAATGAACTAAAGCAGATCATCTTCTATTTATATAAATAAAAATGTAATGTTTGTTTGTTCCTACCGATTCCTTTGAAATTTTGACACAACGTTGCATTCGAATACGCACGTGTTTTTATATAATATACATGTCGAAATTCCCCCCACTGGGAGGAGATGGACAAGATTAAGGCTTACCGTAAAGAACTCTGCTGCTATTTATACTATTTTAGATGCGGTTTTTTGCATTTTTGATTGCGTTTTAATAGGGTATGTCAAGAGAATGTACACTAAGAAGAAATTTTTCGAAAAATTTCCCCCCCCACAGGGGAAGTGTTATACATTTATAATAGATACATTTTGAGCCACAACAACGCGTGGCAGGGTCTGCTAGTAAAAAATAAAGCAGAATTGTCTAAATATACAGTGGTGCCTCATATAAGGTACACCTCGAATAATGGATGCTGCGAACAATGGACTTTCTATTTGGCCGTTATGTGACTCAAGCAACGGACTGGCTGCAAACAACGGACTTTCCGTTTGGCAGTTACGTGAGGTGAACAACAAACTTTCTGCCATCNCCCCCCCAATGGGGAAGTGTTATAAATTTATAATAGATACATTTTGAGCCACAACAACGCGTGGCAGGGTCTGCTAGTTGTACATAATTAAATAAAAAATATTTTCCATATAATCAGTATAATGTGATGTATAATCACATAACTATAGAGTGCAACCATGCATAACATGTATTGATATGCAAATTATGAGTGAAGTTAACATCATGTGTTAGATGACAGTTTCATTCTATTATCATTGAGATGTTGTTTGACATGGAAAACTGGAATGTAGAACAACATACCTTTATGGTAAAGGCTTATTTCAAAAGTAATGATTGTGTAGTTCTGGGGTGGCTAACAGTTTTTGCCCCCCGGGCCAATTAGTCCCCTAACTACCTACAAGTCTGGATTTTTTTATGCNTGTGAACAAGTGTGAATGATATTTCCACTCTTTTGCCATTGCCAGGCAATCTGCTATTTTTATAATATATTAGTATTATTAGAATATATTATTAGTATATCTAAAGTACAGAGCTCCCATTGGGATTCGGCTTGCTCCCTTGTTTATTACGTACATCACCTCAATGCAGAATATTTATATTTATTCAAGTGTTGTGCAAATCATTGGCTTCTAAAATAACAGAAAGGTGATTTTAATTGAAACAAAACAAGAAATCATCAGAAGGAGAAGTTGACAAAAACTTTCTTGTCAAATGGGGCGAGGTTAAGGAGTTTACCAACACTCATTATCCAAACAGAGCTAAGGCCAACAGGATCAATGATCTCTACAATGACATTCTTGCCTGTCATTTCCGACAGGTGTTGAAGAAGAGAGAGAAATAGACCATCTTGGACATGTTTTTCAAGAAGCAAGCTGCCAAAAAAACAAATGATGGAGCAAGAGGAGATGACCCTGCAAGCTCCGGTAGCCTCTCCTGAATCTGACTCCGATTAAAAAATAATAAAAAGAGATCTGCTGCAATGTGTAAAAAGTCTGTATCTGTATGAATGTGTAAACAAAGTGTTCCTCCACCTCCTCCTCACATCTAACTACCCGGCATAATCGGTGACTGCTCCATTTTCATTTTTTTTTTTTTTTATGGAACAGTACGGTTATTTTATGCTGCGGAACAAATTATGTTTTAACATGTAATTCTATGGTAAAATGCATTTCGTATGACGGACTTTTCACTTAACAGACGTGCACCTGGAACGGATTAAGTACGTTATACGAGGCACCACTGTACTCCAAATTATCAATATCTTTAAAGTAGACCAAAAAGTAGTAAGTTCCCCAAACCTAGTATTGTAGAGCCCTCAAATATCTCCATCTGCTATAGCCAAATCTGAAACCTAGCTATATTTTATGAGATAAGAGAAAAAGGGTAGTTGATGAGTAAGGTGACACCTGAANTTTGACATGGAAAACTGGAATGTAGAACAACATACCTTTATGGTAAAGGCTTATTTCAAAAGTAATGATTGTGTAGTTCTGGGGTGGCTAACAGTTTTTGCCCCCCGGGCCAAATTGGAAAGAGAAGTTTTTTCATGGGCCAAACCGGAGGCTGCCCTAAGAAGATTTTGAGGTGGTGCGAGATCTCATTGTGGTGTCACACCGTAGAGACTAAATTGTACATAGAGATTACAGATACATTTTTCACATTATCATGCTTTATCAATGTTCTACGCTGTACTTAAGAGATTTGTAATGGAGGATTAACTCTAAATGCACAGTGAATTGTTGATCCTTTTTTTTAGGTGTTAGAATTTTCAGCCAATCTATTCTGACTTAGTAGCTAATATTGAAAGATTAATCGCGGGCCACATAAATCAATTACACAGGCCACATCCGGCCCGCGGACCATATGTTGGCCATGCCTGGTGTAGTTACTACACAGCATATGACTCTTCAACTAAAAACAACAACCAACCAAACAAAGCATTAATTATAAATACAATGCACCAATCTTATTATGCTTTGCAGTTATTTTGGAACTCTTCAACTTGTGTCACTTGATGCAGTGGAAATATGTAAGATGCTTACACCATTACAAGGTGGATCTGTTCCTTTAGATCCACTGCTCTGTCTATAATCATAAACCAGGACAAAGTGAAAGGACAGTGCAGACATGGCAAAGATTGAAACTATCCATACAACAATCACACAAAGCCTAAGATCTGCTTATTGATATACTGTGGCTTTGCAAATTTCAAATTGATTATTCAAGAAAATCTTGCATCAGGATCTTCATTTCAACCCTTATAAACTGCAAATTATGCAAGAACTTAAGGCTTGAGATGTCAATGCATGTGAAAAGTTTTGCACACCCATACTTTAATTTACTTTTTCAGCATCCATGTAGTTTAGTCATTGATAATGTCTAATGAAGCTTGTGAAGTGAACTTCATTAGACAACATGTAAATTGGAACTAAATGTAATAAATAGCATGTGTTTTAAAATATACTATGAATATGGCTCCATCCTGTATGATATGATTTATTTAAATAAAAAATATCTGCAGTTATAAATAAAAGCAATATCTTTGAGGCTATAATTTCATAATTTTTTAAATTAGTACTGTAGGTCTGAATTTATGAAATAGTAGCATTGGCTATCTCTAATTTTAAAATTGAAATTAATATATTAAATAATTAAATTATTTTTAAACATTGGTAAAAAAATTCCTTTTCTTTTGTGATATGGGAAATGAGAACTACATCACAGAACTATATAAAAGTGAGATTCATAAATATACATTAGGTTAACTCAATAGTTGCTAGAATCTAAATGAAGTACAGTAATTGGTAATGTGTTTGCATATTAAGCAAGAATTACAGGTTTAAATCTTAGTCCATTAAATGTAAATTACAATAAACTTAAATCATCAGGATGTTTTTAAGCTACATCGTTACTAATTTTTAATTGGTTAATCTCAAAATTTAACTTCTCTAAGTTATATTTTTGTATATTGCCAATATTATATTTGTATAAAATTATATATAAAATACATAAAGTATTTAAAATGATAATGATGAATAGCACAAATCTTCATGTATCAAATGTAAACCTTAAGTATTTAAATTCTGTTGTAAAATATAACAGTTTTTGAAAATGAACCACATTAGCTATGAAATTAGTGAACTGTTAATTTTATTTAATTTGAGAGATTGCTTAGTTTAAGGAAATCAAACTATATTCCTCTAATTGCAAAGATATTTAGCATTGTATTAATTGGCCATTTTCAACTTAAATAAACTGAATGAAAAATTTTTTTTTGTTGCATGTCATTCAATTCATTTGTAAGCTAAAACTGACAAGAACATTGATAAAAGCATTCATTAATTACAGAAATACATCTTATTTTGTTAACTAAGAAAAGTCTTTAATTTTGATATCCATTTAACTTATACGTGTTACATTTTATTTAATTAGTGAATTATGAAATTATAAAATCAATTTCAAGATGCCTATTATTAATGAGGTATTAGTAAAATAATTTTACTTTTTTAACAGTCTGTATCTCTAAAAATAAAATGTGACATACAAATTGTAAATACAATCTACAAATATTTATTTAATCATCTATATATAAAATAAAGAGAAATGTTAAATTATTGAATATTTAAATTCTACATTTTTTATTTAATATTATATGTTCATTTAACTGGATAGATTCTTTTTAAAATAAAAAACATTTTCGAAAATATTAATGTTTTTATAATAAGATATTTTAACGACTGCATTATTATTGTTATTATTATTATTTTTTAAATTTCTATCAAAGAACTTATAAAAACATAAATAAGACTGCATATTCTCAAAAATATTAGAAGGTTAGCAGTTTAAATACATTTTATTCAACATTAACATTAAAAAAAATTTTCAACACTTTTTAACGTACTGAATAAATTAGAAATATGATTTACGATACTCTGAGAAACAATTATTCTATAACAACAATGATAGATGAAAATGCTATGATAAAAGAATTATATATATGCATTCTTAACAAATTTTTTCTATTGCTAACTGTTATTCGAAGAATTTTATGATGCGCGATTAAATACAGCAAACATCAGATCGTATCAAGGTCAGAATGTTGTTAACCCAACAACGGGAATGCTATGACTACCTGTTTCGACCATTTTATGCAGTAAGAAATAGTTTAAAATTTCGTAATAAACTGTTCTTACAAAGTACATTTATTAAAATAACTTACTTCTACATATATTTGTAATAATAACGTATATTAATTATTTTAATAAAATAATTAAATTACCTAAATTTTATAAAATAAATCTACGAAAGTTTTTTTTATACTAAATACTGTAAAATATATATATATACAAAAATACTAATTTAAATTCGTCATTATTATCATGCCTTTCAAAATTTAACATTTTTTATTAGAATTATGCGAAGAATAACGTTACTAATTCTGTAATTAATTTATTAACAACAGAAAAAATATTCTCATTTAGTTAAATTTACATCGTTTGATAAATTTTTTACGATTAAACTATGTTTTTTAGCGATGTATAGACTTCGGAAAAATATCGATTTTTTTATCGAATCGATTTCTTTTTCATGAGTAAAATCCAATTAAAGGAAAATGGGGGGGGGAAATCATGAATTACTTTGTCATTTCCTCAATTTAATTTTTTTTGTCTATCACTGTTACGGAATATTATATTCAGAAATTGCCAATTTATTATAAACTTTGTTAATTCAATTAAAAAATTAGAGTCGTACAATGGGAGAAATAGTCCGGCCAAAAGGAGAGTGAGGTTGAATTAAATTTATCCTAAAGCAAAGCAATCCCTAAATTGAAATTCCCTCTCTATTACCCTTTTCTCCTATGGTAAAAAAGTCTATTGGTTTATTATGATAGTGTTACACGCTAGCGGATGATTTGAAAATTAGAATTGTGTTCGTAAACGTAGACAGCAAAAAATGATAGGGCCATGGCTGGACCTGCTACTACTACTGTCTTCATTACCTTATATATATATATGTCACAATTTCATAACCTGAGTTAAATTATCTGTTTCGTTAAAATTTTCTTTCCTAAGATTACTATACAGGTAACCCCCGTATAACACGGTAGTTACGTTCCAAAAAATTGCCGTGTTATGCGAAACAAAGAACTAGTACGAAAAGGAGGGTTAGGTTCCAAAAATTAAAAAAACATGCTACTATATTTTCATAATTAAGATAAATATCTTTATTAAGTGATACATATTAATATAAATTAAACAATGTTTTCTTTGTCATCACTAAAACACTATTAACCGAGAGCGTTTTATTTTTGACAAGTTATCGTTATCCTCTGAGCATTTTTCTGCATTATTTTCAGATTCATGCTTTACCTTTTGCAAAAAGTGTATGTAATTTTAGATTGCTTGCTTCTAGTTAAAAGATCTTTATAAATTT
>NW_019384582.1:181828-221583 GCF_000671375.1 Centruroides sculpturatus | reverse complement strand
ATCGCGTTTAATTGTTGACTATGACACCTTCGCTCATCTAGACATTTTTTTATCTAGTTTCGTTTTGCTTTCTAAACTGCGTCTTAAGTTTTAATATTTTAAATTTTTTTCTTTTTACATCTAAAATTTGGTTTTTCCGTCAACTTTTGATGAGCGTCGACGTCAAAGTCGGGTGTCGCCGATTCGACACTTATAATTTGCTTTCCTGACGATTTAACATAACAAATTTTTACATATTTTTTTTTTTAGGGGGAGGGGCTATTTCCAGGGCCTCACACTATTTCATAATCAGTAAGTTCTTCGATTCCATTTAAGCCTTCAAATTCCTCAGGATTAAAATTTATTGATTTCCAATTACATTTTTCTTCAATGAACACAGACATTACCGTTACCTTTTAGTAAAAACTACTAATATAAACAAAAATTCAATGAAATAGACAACAAAACGTACATAGGAAATACACGTGTTTTCTCGGTATTTCTACAACGTGAAATGGAAATAACGAAATCGTGTAAAATAAAATATGTAGAAAAAAATTGTTAATTATTTGTATTTTTAGATATTTCGTTAATTTATAAAAAGCTACGATGTAAAAACTATTACTTAAAATTATTTTATAGATTATTTTAGCCTTATAGTTCCGTTTCTTATCGTTTTCTCAAATTGCGAATTGGTCACGTGAGTAAATTAGAACTACGTCATTTCATTTTACCTTTTTATCACGTCGGTAATCGTGCGGGTAATAAATTAATTTTATTATTTTATTTAAATTAATAGATAAAATTTATAAAATATAAATAATAAATATATGGAAGTTAAAAAGTTTTGGAATTTTTACACAAACCTTCTTGCAAAATTTCAAGAATTTTCAAAGGCACAGGAAACTTTTTTTTTATTTAAACTCTTTCCGCTGTGTGAACACAAAGAGGACCTCTTTTCGCTAAGCCCATTATGGGTTAGGCCAGGCCCACAAAGATGCCGGGTAGTGAAAGACGGGCCCCGACATATCCGGACGGACCACACCCGAAAAATTCCTGGGGATTTTCGGGAATTTCGGTCAGAAAATACTCTGTTTCTCTGCAACGAAGAGAGATTTAATTTCATCGTTCAACTTAAAAAAATACAGCATTTCAAAATTGTTACGAAATTGTATCAAAACGAAATTTAAATTTAAAGAAATTTGTTTTATTTGTAAACAATCTAGCCTAAAATTTTGATTTTATTTAAAAACTGAAACCTTAATAAATATAAAAATTGGATTTTTGACTCTGAAAATCGAAAAAGTTTGCAGAAACAAAAATCTTTGCATTACAACGTCATTCGCAAAAATCCGAAACGGAAGGAACATGGCGGACATACTGTACGCTGCATGCCACATTTTAATACTAGTAGCCCGGGACGCTCCCTAGTGGGCGTTTTAGCAGTATTACAAATTCCTATGAGGCATGTTTAAAGCAGCGGCAGCTTTACGTTCCTCCACAGTGGCGTATTTCTTTGGTCGTGCCTACAGTGGCTAGCCACTGTAGTCGTGCCATGAAAGGTTTCTATTATTATATTAAAAAATTAGCTTAACTATTTCAAACCTTATCGTTTTATCGTAGCGGTTCAAATCTATCCGGTTTTTCGTTATTCGCCTCCTAGTGAACATTACAGGCATTCCGTGACAATAATAAATTCCTATTACAAATATAATGAATTATTTATATTGTTATATTGACCAAATAATAATTTATTGGCCAAATGAATAATAAAAATTTATATTGTTAATTTAAATAAGAATTAAAATTGTTAATCTGAATGTTTGAAATATGACACACGATAGGGGCGCTTCTAGTGTCCGTTATCAAACGGTTACGGAACAGACACCCGTTGAATGGGTTATATATATAGATTCGCTAATTAGGATCCAATGCTAAAAATAGGTCATCCATGGTGTTGGTTGTGACGCCTGTCGCATTCGACTTTCATTTTATTTTCGTTAAAGTGGTCATTGGTTTTATCCACTCAACTACTAAGAGACATTCGTTTTCTCAAAAGTAATGAATATTTTAAAACTATGCAGTATTTTGGGGAAATTACTTGCTAAAAATTTAATAAGGTAGTTACTAAAATTAGCATTTATTGATTTGATGTATTCCCATTCTTTTAAATAAAAATTATAAAACGATTACAGCAACAAAGTAGACAAGATGAAAGACACCAAGGAACTAACTATATGCAGACAATATTGTTCTCTATTCAAAGACAAAAAATAGAACAGAGTAAAAACTAGAATGCAAAAATAAATGCAGTGAAAGAAAAAGGTGTAAAAGTTTGCAAGAGCAAGACAGAAACATGTTCTGTAATAGGAAAGAAAACTATCAGAAGGAAAGAGAGGACAGCAAACTATCAATATCTAGAGAGATAATCAAGGATGTTCACAGTTTCAAACACCATAATGAATGCAGAATGGAAAGAAAAGTGAATGGCCAAATTCAAGCTATTGGAAGGAAATGAGTGATAGGAGTCAGGTTGAAAATACCAGTCAGGTTGAAGTAGAAATTACACAAGACAGTAGTATAGTATGACCATTCATAACCTATATTACAGAGATTTCAATCTTAAAAAGGAACAAGACATATAAGAAGGATTGTTGATGTGTGGCATAACAAAAGCTGATCAAACGAAAAATGAATACATTTGAAGTACAGTTAAAGTAACTGATATTAAGAACAAAATACAAAAAGTAAGGGCTATAAAAGTATGGGCTTGTCATGAGATTAGTTACTTTGAAAGTCAAATGATAAACATGGAGATTGGAAGTGAAAGAGGAAACCCAAAGATGAGGTGGCTAGACATACAGTAGTTAATTTAGACATGAAGGAAAAAAGTTGAAAAAAGATGTGACTGCAAATAAGTGGAAAAAACCTCATTAAATACAGTGACCAATCATAAAATGAGACAAGCTGAAGAAGAAGAAATCAACCAGTATAGAAATTTCAAAATTTATTTTTAGAATATATGGTCAATAGTATTATAAACCATAGAAATTTGGATAAGATGATAAGAAGAAACAAAGAAAGACATTATTTTCACAATAATTTAGTGGACCTCAGGACTATTTTTCAGCTGGAATGTGCCAGTATACCATAGTGGCAGATAGCATAAAAAGTATTGCTATCAAGTATATAGTATACAACTGTTGCTCAGTAAGAACAATTCTATATGTTCAGTCTTATAATTGTACCAGAAATTTTTTAGAAAAAGACTACTGGTAGTACTCATAACCAAACTNGAAAATATTAATGTTTTTATAATAAGATATTTTAACGACTGCATTATTATTGTTATTATTATTATTTTTTAAATTTCTATCAAAGAACTTATAAAAACATAAATAAGACTGCATATTCTCAAAAATATTAGAAGGTTAGCAGTTTAAATACATTTTATTCAACATTAACATTAAAAAAAATTTTCAACACTTTTTAACGTACTGAATAAATTAGAAATATGATTTACGATACTCTGAGAAACAATTATTCTATAACAACAATGATAGATGAAAATGCTATAATAAAAGAATTATATATATGCATTCTTAACAAATTTTTTCTATTGCTAACTGTTATTCGAAGAATTTTATGATGCGCGATTAAATACAGCAAACATCAGATCGTATCAAGGTCAGAATGTTGTTAACCCAACAACGGGAATGCTATGACTACCTGTTTCGACCATTTTATGCAGTAAGAAATAGTTTAAAATTTCGTAATAAACTGTTCTTACAAAGTACATTTATTAAAATAACTTACTTCTACATATATTTGTAATAATAACGTATATTAATTATTTTAATAAAATAATTAAATTACCTAAATTTTATAAAATAAATCTACGAAAGTTTTTTTTATACTAAATACTGTAAAATATATATATATACAAAAATACTAATTTAAATTCGTCATTATTATCATGCCTTTCAAAATTTAACATTTTTTATTAGAATTATGCGAAGAATAACGTTACTAATTCTGTAATTAATTTATTAACAACAGAAAAAATATTTTCATTTAGTTAAATTTACATCGTTTGATAAATTTTTTACGATTAAACTATGTTTTTTAGCGATGTATAGACTTCGGAAAAATATCGATTTTTTTATCGAATCGATTTCTTTTTCATGAGTAAAATCCAATTAAAGGAAAATGGGGGGGGGAAATCATGAATTACTTTGTCATTTCCTCAATTTAATTTTTTTTGTCTATCACTGTTACGGAATATTATATTCAGAAATTGCCAATTTATTATAAACTTTGTTAATTCAATTAAAAAATTAGAGTCGTACAATGGGAGAAATAGTCCGGCCAAAAGGAGAGTGAGGTTGAATTAAATTTATCCTAAAGCAAAGCAATCCCTAAATTGAAATTCCCTCTCTATTACCCTTTTCTCCTATGGTAAAAAAGTCTATTGGTTTATTGTGATAGTGTTACACGCTAGCGGATGATTTGAAAATTAGAATTGTGTTCGTAAACGTAGACAGCAAAAAATGATAGGGCCATGGCTGGACCTGCTACTACTACTGTCTTCATTACCTTATATATATATATGTCACAATTTCATAACCTGAGTTAAATTATCTGTTTCGTTAAAATTTTCTTTCCTAAGATTACTATACAGGTAACCCCCGTATAACACGGTAGTTACGTTCCAAAAAATTGCCGTGTTATGCGAAACAAAGAACTAGTACGAAAAGGAGGGTTAGGTTCCAAAAATTAAAAAAACATGCTACTATATTTTCATAATTAAGATAAATATCTTTATTAAGTGATACATATTAATATAAATTAAACAATGTTTTCTTTGTCATCACTAAAACACTATTAACCGAGAGCGTTTTATTTTTGACAAGTTATCGTTATCCTCTGAGCATTTTTCTGCATTATTTTCAGATTCATGCTTTACCTTTTGCAAAAAGTGTATGTAACTTTAGATTGCTTGCTTCTAGTTAAAAGATCTTTATAAATTTCCTTATATGGTGCTAAGCACTTATAAAATAAGGGAAAAACATCTGGCAACACCAGAAGCACAAGCGTCGAGATCTGGCAAAATTGAAACAATTTTCGCGAAGGACCATGTGTATGGAGGCGAGAAAAGAAAATTTACACACTGAAGTACTAATAGTTCACGAAAATAATAATTTTCGTGAACTATTAGTACTTAAGTATGTAAAAATTTATTACATTTCATGTTGTACGAGGGTTTTACCCATTTCTCGAACCGTGTCAGAGTGAATCCGTGCTGTAGAAGTGCCGTGTTATACGGGGTTTACTTGTACTGATAAAGTCATTGTATAATTTTGATTAATGATATGGATATTCTTACAAGAAGAAGACACATCTGATTATGGTTTGTTTAATTTTTTTGTCATTGTACAGATCTTACACCTTTCAAGGTAATCGAAAACTCTAGTATGAAATATCCATACTCGTGGATAACAGAGAGTTGCACTCTTCTGTTCTACTGATGTCTAGAGATTATATACAGAACGGAATAAAAATCGCAAACAAATTATATGATTAAAAATAATTTAGTCGATCCATCTCTGGTATATTGCTTCTGTGTGTTTTTTTTTAATTGAACATGTTTTATAGCTATTATTTTCAAATTTTGAATTCAATTCTACAGACGGTTACAACAAGACTTTTATAACATTTGAACGAAAATGTTATTTTGACAGTTGTAAAAAAAAGTATTAATTAAAGATGTGGTGAGCGACTAATACTGATTTAGAAAAAGAATTGGGAGAGTTTTTCGTAAATATAATTTTATAAATTTGCAAATTTAGTTTTTATTTTATTTAATTATACATTTCTAAAACGTAATTTATAGCCTATATTGTATTTTTATAAAATAAATTTAAACTCTGTCGATAAGATGTTACGCGAATGTTATTGACGTTACTAAGATTTTGATGTTGGAAAAATTATTTGTGTACAGTTATGAAAATTCGGCTAATAAATTTTTCACTTATTGTTAATTAGATCATAATATAAAAAATTAACAGCTCTTCTTAACTGAAAAAAGTCAATATTTAAATAATAAATTAATTTTTTCAATAGTCAGTTTAAAATAGACCGTAAAGACATTGGAGTTCAAAACGAGTAGAAATTCTATTAAAGATAACCTTAGGCTGTTTTCACATTCAGGCGATGATAGATAGAAAGAGCATTTCGACGTTCAATCAGCTGTTTGCTTGTTCATGTTTAGATAGTCAATTGCATGGTTCAATGAAGCTGAATTAATCAAATTGAACATGTATTAAAACGTGTACAGTAATTCAATAAAAATGATCAGCCAGGCCCGGATTCACAAACACCTTTTATCATAAGTTACGACGAAATTCCTCGTAAGTTGCCAGATGCAAAGTCTTGTATTCACAACTTTTTATAATGCCGTAAGCTACGGCATTATAAAAAGTCTGGTATAGTACATACTACGATATGTATTAGATATCGTAGTATTTACCAGCTTTATTAGATATTATCTAATGGCCTTCGTAAGCCGATATACCAAAAAAGATGACGTCCGAGTATTTGGCTCTGTCCATAGATAATCTAGTCGATCGTTTTCCTGACTGACTGTCTTAAATATTTCTGATTCTAAACCTTTAAGATGTTATCGAATGCCGAAAAAAAAATAACAGAATTTCTCACGAAAAAATCTCATTCATTATAACTTAACGTTATCTTTTTTCTTAAAAAAAGAACTAGTTGTAGTTTGCCAATTTCTTTGAAACTTCTTCAATATTTCTGTTAATATAATTACCAGTATGAAGTTTGGAAGTAACAGTTACAGTTTTCGGTAGTTTTAAGTACTATCTATTATAAATAGTTTACTTAAGAGTAATCTCTACTCGTTTTAATTCTAACGAAATAAAATATTGTCTTCCTCAGTTATGGCAAGCATATGACGCAATAAAATCCTAAAAATATGTTACTAACAAACGTCTTCCTATTGGCTCTATTAATTTAAAACGGAAGCGGTCTGTAATATCATAAGACAAAACATAAGCGATTGATAACGAGTGTGTCTTAAGTGCCAAAACTTGTTTTTTCAATACGAAATATAAAATATCGTTAGTTTCCAGTAATTTTACGATATTGGAAAGATACTATGTCGTATCTTACGATACATTCGTGAATACAGGCCCAAATTGATAACTGAAAGTAGGCACCAATTCTACTTTCGTTTAATACGATTGATTCAATTTGATTTATCAACGCAATTGAACAGTCTAAATGCACCTTTATATCTGTTCTAAGGCAAGTCAACCGAAATAATTGTAGCATCTGGCATAGTGTGAGCGAGATCAATGACTTAATCGATTATCATTTCAGCCTTGTTCTCATCATAGTAAATGTTTATGCTTTTGATTTTTTTTTAATTTTTATGTTTTATATTAAAGGTAACCCCGAAATTCAATTAACATATTGGAACCAGTGTATTGCATTAATATTCAGTATTTTGTGTACCTGAGAAGTAAAAAAAAGCACCTGTGTATGTACAAAAAATTCTTTCAGTAGTGTTTTAAACTATTAATAGATATCATTAATCAAATAGTCACGAAAGGAAACGATTTAAGTTTTAATATACTTTAATAGAGTAAACAAAATTTTAAAAACCACGTAATGGTATTTGGTCACATGGCTGTCAGTAGTAATTTTTTAAAATTTGAGATTAATTATATTGTCCCTAAAATAAAATTAGAAATTTTAGACAGTGATCATTTTCAAATTAAATAGACTTAAAATTATCACAATTTCGAACTCTTCTAGAGATTCCAAATAGGCTAATGAATTTTGTTGACTTCTTAACAGTAAAATAGGGATCCCAAAATTGTCGATAAGGCATTTTCGGTGGTCCGTTGAAAACGGTTTATTCAAAATTATTAATAGGTTGTGCATACGATATTTCACAATAATGTAAATTTTCACCAGATTTATTGAAAACAGCTTGTGGATTAATATTGGTTTACATGATTGATTTATTTATTATTATTAATTGTAATAGCAAAAACATGAATAAATAATGAAGAAAGACGGAGGTCGATGAATTATTGAAGGTTTCAACGGTTAAAAAGTTTGGGGATCCCTAATCTAACAGTTAAATCGTTTTTCACGTTGTGAACAAATGCTTGGTATTCAGGGCTGTCGAGAGCTTGTATATAGACCACCCCCTTTTGTCTCATAACGGGTCCTTTTAGTCTTTTTCTTTTTGAACAAATGACATACGTAGAATGTTTATTAATAAAAAGTAGCCTTAAAGATTTTATTTTCTGTTAGTAAAAATAATGTTAATTTTATAGGGAGTAAGAATCACTATTGGTCCCTAAGTATTTTTCGGGACGGGAAGAAATTCCTCAGCTCCTCCCCTCGACGGTCCTGTTGGTAATCTCTAGTCTAAAGGCATGTGCTTTTGTTTGATAAGTCCTATTTAACAAGTTTTCAGATCTATACTAGAATATGCAGATTACCTTTCCTTCTTAAGTATGTTTTATAAATCATACATTATTTAATTCTAAAATTTTAATACTGTATCTCAAGTTATTTAAAACCTTTTACAGCCAAAACTACGGGAATTACTTCTGTCCAGCTTTTATTGTCCAAAACTACATAAAATTACTCATTGAAACAGATAGGTCTTCGTAAAAATAATTTCATATAGAATATTGCAAAAATTTATTTGACATTAAAATGATATTTAGAATCATATTTACAATAACTTACGATAATAAATGTTTTTTTTTTTAAATATAGGCCTATAACATTGTTTTATTTACAAGAGAATTTTTCCATAAAATAATTAATTAATTAAACTGCAATGTGAGAATTCCACATCATAAATATTTTGCCCAAAAATTGTGCCTAGATTATATATAAATTATCTGAAATAACTTCTAATTTTCAAAGTTTAAAAATTTTCTTATAAATTCATTGAATTTAATTATTTTCAATACTTAAGAAAATTTTTCTTTTATAAATTGAAAACAAATCTAAATTATACATTAAGCCTATATCCGGGAAGTTTTGGCATCCGAAACAGGTATTATCAGACCTTTTCCTCACCCTAATATTTTAAATCAAAAAGTCAACCTAACTTCCGTTTGATAAGAAATCAATCATAGTTTACAAAAAAGATACATTTATTAGAAGAAACTTACTTTTCTCTTAGTGATGTGTATATAATATGTAGGAAGATATTTAACTTTGATTTATAAAAAATAAAGTACATACTTTTTGGAACATAATAAGAATTTTAAAACTATTTTTGCTGTATGTAAACAAATATAAAATATTTATATCTGTATAAAACATATATTGAAAGAATTTTGTCATAAAAAATAGCGTTTCAAAAGTTAAGATTTCCATAGTATTACACTAAGTTCAAAAAATTTTTTTTTTCTGAACCATCTTTTAAAGGAGCAAAACAACAGTTGAATATCATTTAATGTCAGTATCCACAGCCAAGAATTAGTTAGAAATTAACTAATAAGCCTTTGCGTATTGAGAGTAAAGTAAATGGTAATTGGTTAATGTTTATAGTTATAACTAAATATGAATATTAAACAAAAAATAATTTAAAAAGAAGTTAAGAGTTTTTTCTGAGCCACGCTTTTCCACCTAATGCATTTTAGTTAAGTTATGAATAATTTCTTCTACTGTACAGTCAAAAGCTAATTTACAATCGACCCTCCGTATCCGCGAATCGAAAAAAATTCCATTGAATTTGCTTGTATTTTAAATATTCTGTATTTTATTCTATGTATTTTCTTTCAGACCATTAAACGAATCTAAGTTTAGAAAATAAAGAAAATGTTTGGTTGTTTTTGACGTGCAGTTAGCTAAGCCCGAAATGGTCACGTCTATAATGAACGTATACCGGCTTTTTTCCTCATATTATTATTTCCTAAACATACAGAGTACCAATTATTTACATTGTATTAGGCAATATGAGTAATCTAGAGATGACAAAGTTTATGGCAAGATGTGCAAATACTATGCCATTACATTAGGAATTTGAGTATCTGCGGGAGGTCCTGGAACAAATCCAGCGGATATCGAGGGACAATTCTAATTAATGGATTATTAAATTTTTACTCATTGCACAAAATCTAAATGATTTTCGCTAATATAATTTTTTTTTAAACAATTACAGCAAATTTAAGAAACATTTGCATTGTGCACGAAATTCTTATTGAAAACTGATGAACGATATAATTTAAACAACCAGTATGGAACAAATCAGTACTTAATAAGTTAAATAATTATAATAAATAATGTAAAATATTACTGCTAATATTAATAAATAAATAAGCGCAACTACTTTTTTAAAATGACAACTTTAATTATATCTCCACTTTGTCATACGTTCTCCTGTTACAAATGGAATTTTTTAAAGATAATTAGTATACAAATATATAATGAAAATTAATAGTTTATGAAATTTATAATTTAATAATTTACCAAATTTAATTTCATATTTATATAAATTCTCCTAAGAATTCAATATATTTTCTTATAAAAAATGTTATAAATATTGATACAACTTATTTTAACATATCAATATTTGCAGTTAAATAAAACAATAATTAACGAAAGTACATATCACATATATATATAATATTAACACAGTTGGTTAATCCCTCGATGCTATCGCGTATATCAAAATCGCGTTAATCAAATACAGTGGTGCCTCGGTACTCGACCGATCAATCACGACCCGCTAGAAGATATTTTTGGTTAATAACAAAATATTTTTGTTTTGTCATCAGTAAAAAACTTTTCTGTGATAAAATGAGTAACTAATTTAAAAAAAAGCACCCTTGGGAATTAAAAAAGGGGCCCATGCGCCAATGTACGTGTGCACTTGATGATAATAAATTTTAGTCAAAAATATTGTCTAAATAAAATTAATGTCCATATCCAGTTTTGGAATGTCGTCTGCTGTAATATTTCGGAGATACAGTAGTTAAGTAAAATTAAAGAAATACAAACAATTAATGTTCAAAGGAGGACGAAAGGATATGCAATTTAATGGAGGATGTTAGCAACCTAGTATTGGCTGTTGTGCCTAGCGCGCATTAGCTATAGAGTTTCCAACCCTATAGCAAATTTCCGGTAGCGTGATGGCAGGGAGTGATGCTTACTTTATTTCTTATCAGTTAATTTAAATTATCTATTACATCGCTGCCTGTATGATTACGTGTATGAAGTAGGGAAGAGTCAGTCTCGGTTACCGAACAAGAGTGTCGATAAGGAAACGAAAAAGAGTCCATTTTATTTCAAAACTCTTTCAGCGCTATTTAACGAGTGAAATTTATAGTCAACTTGAATTAAAACAAAATATTCACTCGTTCCCTGAAAGGAAAATTTGCAAATTAATAAACTGTATTTAAAAAACTTTTCTGAATTGTCTTTATTAAGTAGCTAAGTAAAAGTTTTATTATAATTTTATAAACATATTTTTCTTTATTCTTTGTATTTTTTCGTAGATATATTTCGAAGTTAATGTTTTAAAAAAATTTTATAATACATTTTAAAACAACGTAAAAATATACTTGTGTTTTCAAAAAGAAAAAAATAAGGAAAAAGCCAACTAAAGATTCTAAAAGCCTGTTACCTTTTTACAAAAAATTGGTACCAGTACATTTCTTACGTAAATTTTCAGAAAACTGTCATCGTAAATAAACTGTTCTAAAAAAACTAGTAGCTCGGGACGCCCCCTAGTGGGCGTTCTTTACAAATTTCCATGAGGCACGGTTCCTTTGACTTTTTTGTTCTTATCAGTATGCTCTACAGCTCTGTTAAAGTCCGAATGGTAAAATTTACCCTCCGAATGAAGAGGTGGCGACCCCCAAACCGTAGACCCCTGTACTAACAATAAAGTCAAAGGAACCATACCCCTACTCGCGACCCTTCGAGAGATATAAGCCCCTGAAATAATACATTTCTATTACAAATATAATGAATTATTTATATTGTTATATTGACCAAATAATAATTTATTGGCCAAATGAATAATAAAAATTTATATTGTTAATTTAAATAAGAATTAAAATTGTTAATCTGAATGTTTGAAATATGACACACGATAGGGGCGCTTCTAGTGTCCGTTATCAAACGGTTACGGAACAGACACCCGTTGAATGGGTTATATATATAGATTCGCTAATTAGGATCCAATGCTAAAAATAGGTCATCCATGGTGTTGGTTGTGACGCCTGTCGCATTCGACTTTCATTTTATTTTCGTTAAAGTGGTCATTGGTTTTATCCACTCAACTACTAAGAGACATTCGTTTTCTCAAAAGTAATGAATATTTTAAAACTATGCAGTATTTTGGGGAAATTACTTGCTAAAAATTTAATAAGGTAGTTACTAAAATTAGCATTTATTGATTTGATGTATTCCCATTCTTTTAAATAAAAATTATAAAACGATTACAGCAACAAAGTAGACAAGATGAAAGACACCAAGGAACTAACTATATGCAGACAATATTGTTCTCTATTCAAAGACAAAAAATAGAACAGAGTAAAAACTAGAATGCAAAAATAAATGCAGTGAAAGAAAAAGGTGTAAAAGTTTGCAAGAGCAAGACAGAAACATGTTCTGTAATAGGAAAGAAAACTATCAGAAGGAAAGAGAGGACAGCAAACTATCAATATCTAGAGAGATAATCAAGGATGTTCACAGTTTCAAACACCATAATGAATGCAGAATGGAAAGAAAAGTGAATGGCCAAATTCAAGCTATTGGAAGGAAATGAGTGATAGGAGTCAGGTTGAAAATACCAGTCAGGTTGAAGTAGAAATTACACAAGACAGTAGTATAGTATGACCATTCATAACCTATATTACAGAGATTTCAATCTTAAAAAGGAACAAGACATATAAGAAGGATTGTTGATGTGTGGCATAACAAAAGCTGATCAAACGAAAAATGAATACATTTGAAGTACAGTTAAAGTAACTGATATTAAGAACAAAATACAAAAAGTAAGGGCTATAAAAGTATGGGCTTGTCATGAGATTAGTTACTTTGAAAGTCAAATGATAAACATGGAGATTGGAAGTGAAAGAGGAAACCCAAAGATGAGGTGGCTAGACATACAGTAGTTAATTTAGACATGAAGGAAAAAAGTTGAAAAAAGATGTGACTGCAAATAAGTGGAAAAAACCTCATTAAATACAGTGACCAATCATAAAATGAGACAAGCTGAAGAAGAAGAAATCAACCAGTATAGAAATTTCAAAATTTATTTTTAGAATATATGGTCAATAGTATTATAAACCATAGAAATTTGGATAAGATGATAAGAAGAAACAAAGAAAGACATTATTTTCACAATAATTTAGTGGACCTCAGGACTATTTTTCAGCTGGAATGTGCCAGTATACCATAGTGGCAGATAGCATAAAAAGTATTGCTATCAAGTATATAGTATACAACTGTTGCTCAGTAAGAACAATTCTATATGTTCAGTCTTATAATTGTACCAGAAATTTTTTAGAAAAAGACTACTGGTAGTACTCATAACCAAACTAAACAATTTATAGTAATATATAGTAAACAATATATAATATATATTAAAATTATCATCATTTTTCTTCATTATATAAATTTGAAAAACACTCTCTCCTGCCTATATAAAAGCAATATCGTTATCCAGCAAATTATTTTGTGATACAAATGTTTTTGATCTGTTTAAGAAGTTATCTTTGGATTAAAAACACTTAAAATAATTTACTGGATAAAAGATTTATACAAATTATTATTATTCTATTTTTTGATTTTATAAAACATTTTTATAATACTTTTATTTGAAAATATTTTTATAATTTCAACATTTGTTTTTGTACAGTTTTACAATTCTACATTTAATTAATATTTTATTGTTATGTTTCTTATAAATAGAAAGTAGAGTCAACAACCAGCAATAATATGCAAAGTTGAATATAATAATGACATTGCACCTAACTATGAAATAATGAACTTACATTCCTTTCATTAGAAAGTAATCCAATCAATTGATATTTATAGTTTCTAGTTATTATATTTAACAAATAGTGTAACAATGAAACATTTAATTTTTAAAGTAAATAAAAAGTATAATAAATATTACTTTATATAATATTACTTATAGGTATAATAAATGTAAGAAAGAGAACTTTTTAGTTTATAAAAATGATACTGAGTATCTATTATGATTAACAAAATAATTCATTTGTAGGAAGAAAATGTGTTCACTAGTGGATTTTTATATTAAATTTAGAAAAGTCTTTTTGCAAAACTGTTCATTGTGAAAACTAATTATGTGAAATAGATAAAAGGCATAATAGATCAAATAGAAATATATTCTGTACTTATTTATTTCATACATAGTGAAAGTAATGAATTTAAAAAAATGTTAATAATAAATTAAAAAATTCTGTTGATACATATATCTGGATGTAAGATAAAATGGTATTAAAAATTGAAATAATTTAATGCATCTATAAAAGAGAGTCCAAAAGTACAGCCAAAACTGTAATTAAATTTTATTTACATGGAAAATAAATATAAGTAATTGAGAAAAGATATATCAT
The DNA here is from genome assembly GCF_000671375.1 of Centruroides sculpturatus. Taxonomy (NCBI): domain Eukaryota; kingdom Metazoa; phylum Arthropoda; class Arachnida; order Scorpiones; family Buthidae; genus Centruroides; species Centruroides sculpturatus. The sequence goes on along the minus strand of NW_019384582.1, from coordinate 206,953 downwards.
AACTTCATACAAATAACCTATAAAAAAATCTGCTATAATGAAAATAAAAACATCACATAACCTGCACCTGTACATACTCTTGCACCTCTGAAGTTGCCATTGAAAATATGTCCCTAAAGCTATATGTATTTTACAGTGTGAAATAAAATTATAAGGACAAGGACAGTAATTAAGTTTTTCAATTTTCAATATTCTTTGGCAATTTTATATACATAATAATAAACACAAAACAATGTTAAAAATGGATTTTATTAATATTTGATGATGATTAAGATATTTATGCATGATTTTTAAAATTAACTGCACTTTTATGTAAATATATTTTTAACAATTGAATGGATGGTTATAACATCATATTATAATAGCAATCATTTAAAATTTTTAAAATCTTAACAGTAACAGTTTAAACTATAATGACACATGCCAAGGAATAGTGAACTTTCAGAAGCTAAAATTTAAAAAATACATGAATTATGAGGTGCTGGAAAGTGTTTCAGAGAAATAGCTATCATAATTAATTATTTTAAAACTGCAGTGGACATGTATGTACAAAACAAGAAAATTATGGAAAATTGAAAAGAAGTGGACATGAAAAAATGAACTGATAGAGATATATTAAAAATTTTTTCTTTAATAAACAATAAAAAGTCTTACTAGACAGGTAGCTGCTAATGTGTCAGTAATGATAACATAAAATATTGCAAAATGAAAATAAAACCTAATTTACACTCTTCTCTAATTGCACTTAAATAAGAACCAAACCTCGACAAAAACCTTTAATATGAAGCCTTTTTTATTAATTTTTCAAACGTTTTTCACCATTAAAATGACCTTCAGGAATAAAAAAATCAAATGAATCCAATTTCTATAAAATGAAATTTGTTTTGGAACAATTTTAAACGTTTGAATTTTCATAGATGTCTAGTGCACAAGGCCATAAATAAAAAAATACAATATATACGGGTACTTGTACAAATATACATATAAATGATACATAAATATAATACAAGAATAAATAAATAAATATCTTAAATTAATAATCAATTAATGCTCTTTAGTCAATTTCATCTTAAACATTCTGCTTTCTTCCATTTCATTTATTTATAATTACATGTGTAATGAATTACTAATGAAAATAAAATGAAAAAACTGAGAAAAAAATGGAATATTTGAGACAATACCCTCTACAGTGTGTAACAGAATTATAAGGATAATAATTAAGTTTTAGTTTCTCAACTTCAGTTTGTAATATTCTTTTGACACCTGTTCACAAGCAACAATGATTTCAATGAGCTAAATCTGTCATAAGTTGGACCAAGAGTGGAAAAAGTTTTATGATAAAAAAAGATGAAATTTACATGGAACAGACAATTATGGAATTTTATTAACATGATGTGAAAAGAGAAACCAAAGTCAGAATGAGTTGTCAGAGTAATGATTTAAGGTACTTTTGGGTTCAATGGAAAAATTGATATTGTCATTTTTGATGAAAAAAAGGATTCTTCAAAATACCAGAATATGTTAAAAAATAATTGTATTTTGACCTTTAAATTAATTGGTGGAAATAATTGGATATTTCAACAAAATAATGCGCCCAGTCTGTGCATGAAAATCAACTAAGGATCTAAAGCATAGTATCACTTTGTTACAGCTGGTGTTCAAACAGTAGATGGAGATGACAGGAATAAACAAAACTTTATTTGGTATGCATATTACAAAGATGCATTTTGGGTATCAAACTCCTCTTCAGTTTGATTCTTAGATTTATCTAATATTATAAGTGAACTAGGTTATAATATTGCTTAAGAAGCTTGAATACCAACTAAGAACTGGTTTATTAATGAAAACATAAAAGTATTAGACTGGCCTTCTAGAACGCCAGATCTCTGTCCAATAGAAAATTTATGGAGTATAATGACAAAAATAGCTTGTGGTCAAAACAAGCAGTATTCTCATGTGAACCAGTTAAAATTAACAATTATGGATGCTTGGAAAAATACTGAAGTGTAACAATTACAAAAATTGATTCAAACTATACCTGATAAGAGTGTTTGATGTTATTCAGATGAAAGGAGGTCAGACTAAATATTATATGATATAAATTTCACTAAAAATAATGTCCTTATATGATAACATTTAAAAATGCAGTTAATTTCAAAAATCATGTATAATCTTGTATAATTTATCTCAATTATCATCAAATATTAACAATAATTTTTAAGATTGTTTTGTGTTTATTATTAAGTATCTAAAATTTCAAAAGAACATAAAACCAAACCTCGACAAAAACCTTTAATATGAAGCCTTTTTTTACTAATTTTTCAAATGTTCACATTAAAAGACTAACTCTTCCACATAAAGAGAGAAGACTAGGCCTCATAGATACTGTAATCTTTACTACAAACAAATACAGACACTAAGAAAGCATTTATACAAAAATAAAAAAATATGGCATTTAAATAAAACTGTCATTCTTGCAGACAAAACAATATATACCATTAAACCTACACAATACTGACTTGGATGTAACACAGTACATTAAAAGACAGACAAACACCATAAAGCAGTCTTGGCCCAGACTGAGCTCCTTGATAAGCATCCTAACAATCTCAGCCTGGATTACCTTGACAAAACTGCCAAGTAGTACTAAAGTTTTAATCAGTTCAGTAATTTAAAGATGATAAAAAATGAATATTTGTATTTATATTCAATTTTTTAAAATTGGATATATATGAAGATAATGATGTGGCTTGATATAAAGTCAATTTTATGATTGTTTTATTGCAAAGATATCTTGTCAAACTGATAGAGATGATATAAAATTCCATACTGAAGAGGGGATAAAATGATCCTAAAATGTATCTATGGCTATTAAACAGTAATATATGAAACAGTAATATATGAAAATAATAAACCAATTCAAATTCATGCTTTGACAAGCATGAATTTGAATTGGTTGAGTTTTTACAGGAAACTTAATAAATTAAGTATCACAATGAGGACTAATGCCAAGATGATGGCTGCCATGGGGATGTCTCTTTGGAGATGGAAATGTTCACAATACCTGGTCATAAATACCACATTATACACAAAACTATTCAAACAACACAAAAACACCTAACAATCTAGTAAAAAACAAAAATATTTCATGCTACAAACATCTTCTTTCATAAAGAAATGAACATTGTGAGGTATTCTCAAATATAAACTGAAAGAACATATTTTTTTAAAATGAATCAAATAGATCCAAAATTCAAAACTTAAAACAGACATGTGCAAAGTTCATCAGTTCTACATCAGTTCAACCAATGCACACCAACCTGCATAGAGAGAGAGAGAGATAGAGTGTCATTCTCTTTCTTTAAAATTAATTGCTTTGCCTTTTTTAATTGCATTGTAAATCTTAAAGGCCTCAAGGTTTTTCAATTGTAACCAATCTGTTCTGATGTAATATACTAACATCATGAAAGTCAACACTTACATCTTCCTGGAACCCCCACAAATGGAGCTAGTGCTCTGTTGGCCATTTTATTTTTGATATTGTATTGGCGTTCTTTAATTCTTGTGCTATAGCACCAATATAAACAAGTGATCTGGCTAGTGTTTGATCACATAATGGGATGTTAGGTCACATAATGGTTTCTTAGGTGTTTTTGTATTTGTTGCATATACGACAAGTTTGAGTTGTTAATACAAATCTATACAACATATCACATCAAGTTGCAAGTTTTTAAAACAAACTGACTACTTACATTGACATAACCAAATTTCAAACATAATACATCAAAAGCTTGCACACACATACAAACTATTATATATCCAGCAACCATAACATAGATATAAATCTCAGATGGTCATAGAAAAAATATACTATGATCAAGCCATAATCATAACAATCCATCACAACAGACCAAGCAACACATTTATTGACTAACGAAACAAAAATCACATACGACACAGTCATATTCATTTGTATTACCAACAACATACAAAATGCATATACTGAAAAATTAGTACTCAGAACTCACCCATAAAATAGCAACTGTGGAGAATGGACAAAGTACAGTAATTATCATACTGCATATATACAGCAGAGCATCGATTATCCGACCCCTGATTAACTGTCACCTCAGTTAACTGACCGCGTTCTATCGGCAATTCAAATGTCTGCTAGTGATGTGGCGCTACAATATTTGGCTATGTCTTGGCAACTTTGATATTATTTTTACGTGTTTTAGCTGGCAACACTGGATCGACCATGAAAGGGAGCCAGTATTTGAATGAGGCTTAATTTTCTAATTTTTAACGATACAATAGCGACGATTATTATTTTTTAAAAAAATGTGATAGGCTTAACATGGAGGAAAATTCAACGCAAAGTAGGTTAATAGCGATATACTAATATACTAATTACATGGGATATAATAATATACTACACTAATAATGGATTTTTTTCGTACTTTTCGGTTATCTGACTTTTCAATTAGCCGACCAACCCAGTCCCCAATTGAGTTGGATAATCGATGCTCTACTGTAGTCATTTTTATACAGGTATACTATCACATATATTACACAAGAGTCTAGAGACATTAAACCTTAACAGGACATATATTACATTACAGAAAGCAACCACAATCAAATATGATATATATATATATATAGGAAATTCTTAAATAGATACACACATGAACAGCACATAACCACAGTAGCATGTCTTAACTTTGGTCTAGCTTAGCACTAGGTACTGCATCCCCTGCTTTAATAAAGGTTTGGCCATGTCCAAGAAGCTGTCATTTAACTTTTGTAAACACAACATTCAATAAAATATGTTTTATTTACACATGCATGAATACATTATTCAAACATGGGTGTTTTTACTATAAAAAAAGTGATATGGAAATGTTGTCTACACATAATTTGAATCATTGCAATAAAAATAAACACTTGTTTGAAAAAACGTTGGCCATACTTAAAAACATTGCTGAAATACCATTACTGAAACTGAAAAGTTTGTGTAAATTAGCGTTGATCAGCTTTAAATCTGATAATTTAATTAAGTTGTAAAGTTCACTTTTGCCATTGCTATACAGTAGAACCTCAATTATCCGGACTAATTGGGGATGAAGGTAGTCCGAATAAGGAAAACTTCGAATAATCGAAAAAAATACTTTAATTTGTCTTTTAATTATAATATAACACGTTTTCTTTTTGATGACATATCAGTAATATTAAAAGTAAATACTGTATTTAAATCGTGATCAAATTTTCAAGAAACAAACGTTTGTATTGAATTTGAACTACTACTGACCAACGCTAACATGCTACCTATTAAACAATAGGTAGCATGTTAAAAGGCCCTCTGGTGGCGCAAGAAGATGGATTTTATAAAATAAAAAGCAGTTGAAACTGCATTTTTATGAATAAAAATTTGACAAACTATTTATCGTTTTATGACGAGTAAAACTTTTTTGTCACATTCGCGGCTTTTAAGTAATGCATAAACCTTTGAGGCGTGAGACCCCTCGGACCACGAGGCATAGGTGAGGGCCCACGTTGCCCATACACCGCCCTTGGTCATAGAAATGATGTAATTTGAATATAAATTATTTATAAATACGTATGTCAAGTTATATTTTTATTATGACGCAAAATATATTTAAGAGTTTATGACCACTGTGCTGGGTGAGACGTTGTTGAAACAAAAAAAGTTATGCATTCCATCCCGTACATAAACAGTATTGTAATTTGCCAAGTGCAAATCAGCAAATTCGTAAAGTTTTTGTTCATTTTGAACAATCCGGATAATTGAAAATTCGGATAATAGAGGTCCGAATAATCGACGTTCTACTGTACTTGTAATGGCAAGTTTTTTTCTAAAGGTGAATCAAAATCAAATTCAAAATTTAGTACAGTACTGAACTAATAAGGGCAAGCGTGATCCAGATGTTAGAAAAATCCAGATAAGGGAGTATGATAATTTTTAAGTAAGACTGTGATATATGTGCCTAATGTATGTATAAAAATGTTTATTTTGACTTTGATGCTTATTTTTGATAATTACAATTACAATTAATTTTGAAAAGTGTTGTGCTAAAGTTGTTTTGTTCTGCTGCATACACTAATGCCCATCATTATCTAGTCAGCAGTAGTCAATGCATTGTGCTCTTCGACAAACTTCAATGCAACCTTAATAAAAAATTTTTAAATGTACACACTGCAGTATAAAAAGGTAAGATTCATAGTAGTATACAATATTTTCAAAAATTTCAGTTGCCTTTGATCAGTCTGGATATCAGAGGGCTCTATGTGGGAGAATCTACTGTAACTCCAAATCGCAAATCAATTATTCAATTTGATTAAAATAACAGAAATTAAAAAATAATTAAAAAGAATAAGTAATATTAAAAAATTAAAAATTAATTTTAAAAAGTAACAAAAGATGCTTGAAAATTTTACTTTATTTAACTTGTTTAATCTATATCAGAAAATAACAATAAACTTTATATAAGTGTAAGAAACGAATAATGTGATTATAACAGAAACAAATATTTCATTTAATGGGAAATCTATTATTGTTTGTTTATGATAATTTTTCTATCTGTGGTTCATAATTTGTGGTTTTTAAAGACTTTTCAACACAGCTTCAGGACCCTGATTTCACACTACAAATGCAAAGTTTTAAAATCTATCAAATATTTTTTATAATTTATAAAAATTCATACCTTCTAAACTTTCAATTCTGGTGCCTTAAAAATCATTGCCTGGATCACTCTGCTATAAATATATACTAAGGTGGTACTAAAAATTCAAATAATTCTTTATGCATATGTACTTATTTGATCTATTATGCTTTTTGTGTATTTCACACAATCAGTTATCAAAATGAATAGTTTTGCAAAAATGTTTCTACATTTAATATAAAAACCCACTACTGAACATATTTTCTTTTTACAAATGAATTCTTATTGTTAATCATAATAGACACTCAATATCCTTTTTATAAACAAGAAAGTTCTCTTGCTTACATTTATTATACCTATAAGTAATATTATATTATGAAGTAATATTTATTATACTTTTGTTTACTTTAATGAAAATTATAAATTAAATGTATCATTGTTGCAATATTTGTTAAATGTAAAAACTGGAAACTATAAATATGAACTGACTAGCTGTTACCCACGACTTTGCCCGTGTAGATTTTTCAAGCAAACCCCATTTATATTCAGTATTTCAACAACCATAGTAATTGTTATATAACACTTACTGCTGCGAATGATGAGAATTGCTGAGAATCAAACAAACTGTTTTCAATTTGATCAGTTTTCTGGAATGTTTACAATTGTTCTATAATCGAACCAATATGCAATAACAAATTCAAATTTAAAATGGTTCAAACATTTGGTTAAAAAATTGAAATATATATAAATATTTATAACAATGTCTGAAATGCCATCAATTTAATACATCTAAGTACTCAATGAAAACTAAACGTAGTTGAAAACAAAAAATCACATCTAAAATAGTACAGCAGAAGCCATTCTTCAGGTTAAGCCTTAATGCTCTCCCTCTCCCCCCACGGGGGAATTTCCAAAAAGCTCTTCTTAATGTGCATTCTCACGGCATACCCTATTAAAACGCAGTTAAAAACAAAAAATTGAATCTAAAATAGTACAGTAGAAGCCATTCTTCAGGTTAAGCCTTAATGCTCTCCCCTGCCAGGAATTTCAAAAATCCCTTCTTAGTGTGTGTTTTCATGACGTACGCTAATTGTGTACCAAATTTCACCTCTTTAGGTTCAGCGGTTTGCTCTGGGCAATGATGAATCAATCACTCAATCAGTCAGTCAGGACAAGTAATTTTATATATTTAGATTGGATTACTTTCTAATGAAAGGAATATAAATTTATTATTTCATAGTCAAGTGAAATCTGGCATTTATAAGATCAGAGTGGCACCAAATTAGTGGGCATTTGTATTTTCACTAAATGCAATAAGTTATAAACTATCTAAACATTGCAGACATTGCTATATTTTGTACCAGTATATACTGCAGTATGCTTTACATTTGTTTATGCACACACTTTAACTAGTCCGAAGATGACTATAATGTATTAAAACTGAGTGAAAAACCTTCAAAACATTAATGAACATGTTATTGCACAAAATCAACAATTACAATAATTCATGTGCATATAATGCATATTAAGACACTAAATACACCTTATACACTCTTCCAGTTAAATTTAATCAAAACGTTTAATTAAATTTAGTTGCTGGAAAAGTGTATAAAGTATGTTCAGTGCAGATTTTGTAATCACATAAAACACAATAATTTCAAGAAAAACATCAAAAGTGTCAATTTATTCAAAGTAATGCCTATCACTAGCTACACATTTCCCCATCTTTCAGCTAATTTGTAGATACTGTCCCAATAGAAATTTTGTTTTGAGGCAAACCATTCAGAGACCCATTTTTCCACTTCTTCATATGTTTTGAAGTGCTGCTCAGAAAGTGCATGTGCCATCAATTGGAACAAGTGGAAATCAGGAGAAAGGTCTGGTGAGTATGGTAGGTGGATTAATACTTTCCAGGCAAGATCTTTTAATGTGTCTTTAACTGGTTTTGAAGTGTGTGATGGTGTATTATCATAAAGCAAGATTACTTTGCTGTGTCTTCTGGCCCATTCTGGTCATTTTACAATCAAAGGATGGTTAAAATTGAATATTTGTTGTTGGTAATAATCGGTATTAACAGTTTCATCTGGTTTTAGAAGCTCATAATACACCGCATCTACCTGATCCTACCAAACATAAAGCATTGTCTTCTTTTCGAAACAATTTGGCCTTGCAGTCAATGTTGATGGTTGACCTGAATCAATGTAGCAGATTTTGTGTTTGGGATTCTCAAAATAAATCCACTTCTCATTGCCAGTCACAATTCAATGGAAAAAAAGACTTTCTTTTGTGAAATTGAAGTAACATTTTATTGATGACTTTTTGGTTTTCCATTTGTCTTTTGTTCAGTTGATGTGGTACCCATTTTCCTTCTTTAAAAATTTTTTCATTGCTTGTAAATGATTGGAAATTGTTTGCTGAGCAACATTTAATCTTTTTGAAAGTTGTTTTTGAGTTTGATATGCATCTTTATCCATTAATGCTTGTAATTGTTGGTCTTCAAACTTTTTCGGTTGACCTGGAAGTTCTTCGTCTTTCACATTGAAATCATCATATTTAAAGTGTTTAAACCAACATTCACAAGTAGGCAGTTCAGTCCTGGCACAGATCAACCTTCATTTTTTGTTTATGTAGTGCATGTTAAGTAATTTCTGAGCTTCTGAAAAGTTACATGGTATCTCTAATAAGTTTTAAGATTGAGGACCACTACACATTGTCAAATGTGTCTGATATCTAGAAATATTAACAGAGGCATTGACCTCTTCTTTTCTTGCTGTAGAATATCACACAATTTAACAAGAGCATCATCTGTGAACGTTGGGAAGTGAAATCATATTGGTCATTGCTTAAAAACTTTCCATGAGGTGAAACTTTTTTTAAATAAAAAAAAAAAGTATAGAGAATGGCAATTGATGAAATGACCATTCATGATACAACTACCATTTGATGGAATGCATTATGTATATAAGATGAAGTATGCCTGTACTATCAAAATTTCAGGTGCGGAAGAAAATCTATTACAGGGCTATCAAAACATGAAATTTTAAAACTGAAATAATGTTAATGATTAATTACATTATGATAATGGACCAATCAACAAGCAAATGATTCAAGCAATACTTGTTTTCACATTTTAGAAAAACAACTTTGTCAAAATTTTCATTTGCATACTTTTCAGTGGTCAAATTGTAAGGAGTTGAAGTCCAATCGTTATTTTGTTTTGGGCATTATTTTTAGTTATAGTTTATTTTCAAGGTCTTTTTTTTTTAGGTCAGAAACTCCTAAGAAACTCTCAATGTGCTAAAATTCAAAAAGAATAAGGCAAAAGATACTGATTTGCATTGCTGACTGATTCCATGATGCACACACATGTAAATAGGGCAGTGCGAAGTTACAGCGAGAACCAGATAAAAAATGACATGTCCATCCAGCAGTATTGTGTAGCTCCCGACAGCAACCATCGTAGAAGCAATTGTCTGATGTTCTTAATAAGCGATCAGCATAAGAAATGTATATTTTATTTGAGTATTTTTTGGTGAAGATTTGATTTGATCTGATGTATATGAAAAAAAGAATTTCTTCAATTAATTGTTTATTTTTGTTATTTTACTTTTTGAATATTTGAAATATATACTCTTACTAACTCTTGTTATAATTAATTATTATTGTTGTTTATATAATACTGGTCAATTTAATAAATATTTTATTGTGGATTTGTACTTATAACTGTTAGTTATTTTGAATTATTATATTTTGTTTCCATTAAGTTCAGGCCTGGTACTTAAATTGAACCCTAACTTGTGTAACCCTGCCTTTTGTGTCATGTGGTACATTACATAACTAAAGCAAAAACACAAGCAAACTTTTATATGGGCTCCAGATTCTCAAAATGTAAGTGACCATGTATCTAATCATATTCTCACATTGTGGAGGACAGAACTGATTGTAAACAAAGGTAACTAGTTTCAGCAAATTATTCCCTGTTGAAATTCTAAACTTCATTAATTCAATCAAAACAGTATTGCTTATAAATCATAGGTAGAATTTAAATGGTCTGAAAAACAACACATCAATGTGTAAGGAACCAAGTCCGAGTGTTATTTTTAGTTACTTTTTATTTTGCTTTTTATTCTATTTTTGTTTGGGGTTTATGTTTTGTTAGGACAAAGGTTTCCTCACCACTCACCTTAGAAACTTAAAATAGAAGAAAGAAAAACCAATTCACCAACGAGAAAAAGCACCATAGAAAAAAAACTTGTACACACTTGCACTCCCGAGCGGAAAAAAAATAAGTCCGCACCGAGAAGAGGAGGGGAGACCCCGCAAGCACAACTTAGGAACTTGCTAAACCTTAACAAATAAAACATCCCGAAAATTGTCAAAAAGAACAATGTAAAAGATTAGCGAGTATTGTCGGAAAATAGACTGCCAAGCAAAAAGGAAAAGTTCAACGTTAGAGATAAGTATGTAAATGAGGGGAGAGGACTCAGTCAGAATTGTGACGTCACCTCACAGTATAAATCCTGTACCTCAAGCAAAGACGATGGAGGTGAGCTTCTGTTAGCAACGAGAGTGGTGAGCCTCATAGCAGCAAACGACAAGAGGTGTCCGATAGGATAAAGGTGTTCCAAGGTGATTAGAAGTTATTTGATTTGTGGATTGAAGATTAGAAAGTCTTGAGAGTTGAGGAAAAAGGTTCCTAGTATATTAAGGTGACGGTTAGGACCTTAGTTCATAAGAATTGTTGTACATAAGTTAAGTCTTTGAATTTTTTGTTGAATTCCAAAGGGGAATGGATTTAAGTTAGCCAATAGATTTTGAGTTTTGTTGGGTTGATTCTTATTGTTGATTTTCTTTGAATAAATTGTTGTTTGATTGTTACTAAATTTTGTACATAGTCATTATTAAAATTATTAAATATTGGATTGTTTTTGCCTAACTTTGTAATTATTTAATTCGGTGACCACTTAAAGTCCAGGCCTGGCACATTAACGCAAATCTGCGTAAAGTACCTGTTAGGTAACGACTATTTCCGGCACACAGTTAGTGTTGATAATTGTTGTAAAAGGCATAAAAATAAATATAGTACTTTTCAAATGTCTGAACAAGACTCATTGTTTGAGGCCTGATGATGCACTATTTCACAATTTTTGAATCATTGTACTCTTTGTGTATTAGTTGATTAACAAATTTGTCACTTGTCTGTTCTGTCCAAGAATCTTGAAGAACAAAGTGATTTGACATGTTTGACAATAGTACATCCTTGTAAAACTTCACTTTGTTTTTTTCAAATTTTCCACAATGTCTAATGTGACCATAAAAGAAGAATTGAAGGATTTCTGAATATTAGGTCTTGGGCTTTGATGCTCAAGTTAGCTGCTTCTTTTAAACATACATATATAATTAGAAGGAGTTTGCCAGTTTTTGAGATCACAATATGGATCATAAACAAGTGGCAACATTTACTAACAGCACTATCATTACTTGATGAACATCTTGATAGTTAAGTGTGCATTCAGAATGTGTTTCTAGTACAATATTACTTTGATCTGTGTTGAGCACCAGCATTCTGATCAAAGTATACATTCATGCATAAACAAATTCAATCATCTTTTTTTTTTCAAATTTGTTCCCAATTTTCAACATGAGGCAGTGAACATATATATACATGATCTTACAAGATATGATATGAAACTTTTTCTTGAAAGCATAAATCCAACTACATGATGCCTTGAAAGTCTCTAGGTTCAGTTTTAGTACTACATAATATCCAAATTCAAAGGTTATGTTCCTTTACAGTGATACCATATTTTCTTGTGTTAGCAAAATCACATAAAAAAAAAAAAAAACCAGTAAGAGCAATAATTTTTACTATCACAAACATTTCCATTCATCTAGATCATCATCAGGTAATGGAACATAAACGAATAGAACACTTTTAAACATCAAATTTTAAACCAAGTTACAATAACTTTACATGTCAGTTTGACTTTTTATTTTAATTTCTAAATTTGTTTTAAAATTTGTATTCATTCTTTTTGGTGGAAATGACCTATTTCATTTAAAATTGGATGCTTAAATCTAAAAACACACCAGTACACCAAACCAGTTAAACCAACACCAAACATATTTAACATAATGAATGTTTTTATCTATATCAATTGGACACCTTCAAGTTACATAACTCTATTAAACAACAGAATACCATCTGTAAAAGTTTGTCCGATGGAGAATTATTTCTAATAAAATTGTAGACAAAACTGTCCAAAAAGGATCACCATTTATTATTTTTTGTGTTCCAAGACTAACACATTTTCGGCAACTGACCTTTCTTTTTAGACTACTTGTCGCTGGAAAAATTACAAAACGTCCTTTTAAAAAACACAAAACACATCCAATTAAAATTTTTAACAATTTCTGAAAAAGGAACTAGTGACATACAGTTGTCTTGTTTACTTCCATCTATACTGGTTCCTTTTTCAGAAATTTTTAAAAATTTTAATTGGATGTGTTTTGTGTTTTTTAAAAGGACTTTTTGTAATTTTTCCAGCGACAAGTAGCCTAAAAAGAAAGGCCAGTTGCTGAAAATGTGTTAGTCTTGGAACACAAAAAATAATAAATGGTGATCCTTTTTGGACAGTTTTGTCTACAATTTTATTATAATAACAGAATACCAATCGATTGATATGGACAAAAACATTCATTATATGAAATATTTTTGGTGTTTGTTTAACTGGTTTGGTGTACTGGTGTGTTTTTAGACAATATATACCATTCTTGATTTAATATTTAAGTGTTATATTCCACATTTTCCATTATTCAGCATAGCACTTAGTACCTGCTAGTGGTTATGTGAAAGAGGGAGCATCGAAAGCGTTTGCCAATATTAGTTTGGAATTTTCACACCGGATATAGGTTGAAGACTATATGTATTTGTTGGTTATGTGAAATATTTAACTTCCTGCTGACGTGTTAGAAGAAACACAACAGCTAGCATCCTGCTAGTAAAAATAGACCACGTTTTCACAGCATCTATTATAAATGTTTTGACTATTTGTTCTGAATCTGTTATAAATCCCAATTCTAGCTGAGCTAAAAGACTCATCTTTAATAGCTGTGATTGATTCCAACAAGGAATATTGGGAAGATAGGTCCAAAACATCGAGCTATGTTCATGACCTCATGCCTAAATACAGTGATGATATTTTCAAGCAAACCTAGGTCTGCTGCACTAAATGATGTCTGAAGTTCTTTAAAATAAGTTTTGATATTGGTTGCTATTCCTAATGAAAATATGAAAAATTTACTAATTTTAAAAACAAAATTATACTTGGTAAATAATGTGCTGTGAGTACAAACATGTAGTAAATTGCATTATAAAATATAGGTAATAAAAAATAAAATATATATATATAATGGTTTTGATAAAAGTTTTGGCATATGGGTTATATAATGCTAATTATTATATTATTACTTGATATCTAAAATCAAGATACAAATAATATAACTAAGAAATTCAGTCTATGTATCTGACATACAAAAAAGAAAAGACAATTACACCTGTCAAACTCTTTCAGATATGCAAAAGTTAAAAATATGTTTATTTTTAGCTGTTTGTAAACTTTCATAACTTCTATCATCCATTTTTAAAAGAAAATTTTGATCTTCTAGTTCAATTAAAACCTTCAAACATGGCACCACCATATTTTGCTTGTTGTCTTAGAAAAAGCTAGTGCTCCTCAACCTTGATAATGAAATTTTGTAAACATTTTGAGATAGCGCTGCAAGCGAGCTAAAATATGGAACAAGTTTTATCACTGCGCTGACATCTTGTTGAATAATGGAAAACATGGATTCAGTTATTATCTAATGATGTTTATTCTAGATCAGTGGTTCCCAATTAGTGGTACGCGTACCCCTGGGGGTACGCACGGCAATCTAAAGTCGGTCGATTTAAAATTAAAATACATGAGATGAAGCAATCAAAAAAATAATGGATGGACCATCAAAACTTCGGCAATTTACAAAATGATGTCGAATGCACAAATTCGTTCATTTATAACTAAAAATAATCTCGAAATTTCATTTAAAAAATGCATTTGTGACAATACCTAAATGAAATTCTTACACAAGAAACAATAATTGTACAATTAACACAATTTGTGTTAATTGTACAATTATATTATTATCATGTCAGTGAAGCGGCAATAAAATATTTACCGCCATTTTGCACAACGTACCTCTGCGAGAGCGGATTTTCGGCCATGACAAACATGAAAACTAAACATCGTAACCGACTTCAACTCGAAGATGACTCGAGACTAAAGCTGATCAAAAAGCAACCAGATTTTACAAAGTTGTGCAAAGAAAATCGTGCACATTTGTAACATCAAAATTAAATAACCTTATGTTATTTTCATTATTATTAAAATTGTATTTTAAAGGTAATAAATGTAAAAAAACTTATTCTATTTATCACTAGCTGTCTACCCACAGCTTCGCCCGCATTATATGGAATTTTCTCGTGGGAATAAGATATTTTCTCGCAGTAAAATGTAGCCCATGTTCATCTCCAGCATGTAAGCTATCTCTATGCCAAATTTTATTAAAACCTGTTCAGTGGTTTAGACGTGAAAAGGTAACAGACAGACAGACATAATTACCTTCGAACTTATAATATTAGTATGGCTTAATATGAATTTCTGCTGTAAGGGGTACGCGAGTTTGAGCTCTTTCTTAAAGTGGTACGCAGAAAAAACTAATTGGGAACCACTGTTCTAGATGAATGAAAATGTTTGTGATAGTAAAATTTGTTGCTTTTAACTGGTTTTTTTGGATATTTGGTATGATTTTGCTGTTACTTATAACCAGTTTGAATTATTGTGAATATTTTTTTGTTTTGTTGAGTTATTGCAATGTATACTGTGAAATAGATTCACATTTGTCTGAATTTCCTCCAGCATTGACTGTTTTCTGCATACTGAAAAGTTGAGTAGTTGACTTCACTTATCCATAAAACTTTTGTTTCATTGATTGTTCTAAACAGTGAGGCTTGGATTTGCAGTCATTAATATGAATAAAATCCATTTTTAATTATGATTGCATATCTCTCTCATACACACACTTTATGTAGAAATTCATTATACAGTATTACAATATAGCAATTATTATAATTCATAATTAAAATATACTGTAATAAGTTTTAATTTTCATGTATTTCAATTTTCATATATGACAATATGCACCGTTTAATTTTGTTTTAATTTCAGTTTTGTAAGTATTGTAAATTATAAAACAATTAGATCACCAAGCCAAGATAATAAACATTAAAATACTAAAAAACTATGGTCTATCAGCATTAAAACACTTTCCCCTTTATAATTTCGTTTTATGTAATTTTTATTAATATAGACTAGTAATATTAATAAGCAGATAAAACTCACTTCAGGCGAATAAGATATAAAAATATCTTATTCGCCTGAAGACGACAGAAATACATTCATCAAAAGCACTTGAATGAAAAAATTATTAATAACACCAAACACAGTGAGTTTTAACTGCTTAGTAATTTTTATTGTTTTCCATGAGGATTTATCTCTATGCATATGTTTATTAATTTATTTATTTCATTTTATTTTTTATTATTATTTTTCCATACTAATTTGTTTCTATGCACATGTTATTATTGTAGTTATATTAGTTTAAGTTTATTTAACATTATATTCCAAAAAGTTTTACATTTTAAATATGTAATGTTCATATTTTTAAAACTAAATTGTTCTAAAACTTTGTTCTTCACCTGAAAATGACATTGTGATGTAAAAACTTTAAATTACTTGTGCAGAAAATTAAGATTAAAGAGGAAAAACTTGAAACTATTTAAGGAGTTACAACTTCTTAATAGATTAAACACTTTCAGGATTTTTACCCAAAAAGCATTTAATCTATTAAGTAGTTTTGACTCCTTCAATTGTTTCAATTATTTTCTTTCTATTGCATATATGCAGAGACATTTATCCCTATTTTGTGCAGAAAATTAAGATTATGTTTAATACCAAAAGAACTGTTTAAATTATGAAACAGAAGTGCTTAAATTTATTGATTTAGACTCTGAAGGAAAAATTCAAGAGAAATAGCTCATCCAGAGAAAGTTTAACCATACAGAATGAAAGTTTTTTAATAATTGAATTTGTCTTGTTATTATTATTCCTAGTGAACATTTAACTATCATATAATTAAAATTTTTGAATTTATAACTTTAATTAAGAACATATAAGTCCCTAAGTAATGTTAAAATAAAAACAGGTTATTACTTTCTTTACTGAAAATACACATTCTTCATTTATGTTGACAGATTTATTAATTATGAAAAAACATATTGTGTACATTAATACAATAAAACTTTTAATGGAGAACTGTATTGAATTCTATTATTTCAAAAAACACTTAAATAGGTCTAATTACAGTAAAACCTCAATTTAACGGACTAGTTTGGGCAAGGGGTATCCATTAAAGTTGAAAGTCCGTTATATAATAAAATAGGTTTACAGAATGCATGTGTTTCTTTAAAAAAATTGACAAATTAGTTAGTTTACTTGTTTTGACTTATGTAGATAAGTGTGTAATTAAAATAAAATATGTATGAAAAGTTTAATTTCACAGAAAAGTTTTCTATATGTGTTATTGCTTATGTACAGTACTCACCATAGTTCCAAGACTGTAGTAAACAAGCATACAATCTAAATCAAAATAAATAAACAAACATTTTTTTGAAAATACACTTTACTTGTAATTAACTAAACAAATAAATAAGGTTCTTAAGAGCAGTGACTCTTGGATTTGAAAAACAAATAACCTGTTAATTTAGTTATATATAAAAAGAATTTTAAAATTAGACCATGTTAATTTTCACACATTACATAAAGACCAGAAATTTTGTCCATTAAATCATGGTTTTACTGTATCTTTAAGTTTTAGAAAAAATTAAGCAAAGTATAACAAATAAATAATGAGGTTTTATAAAGTTTAAATGAAAAAAAGAAAAATTAACTGTTTTCATAATTAAAATATCATCATTATTTAGAAGCCATTTCTGGGTGTCTCAAAGTTAACCTTTTAAAGCAGTTTCCACTGTATATTTATGCTTAAGATAAACACCATGATCTGCTGGTTCATTCATTTTAGTGGTAGATTCATCATTGTTACTTTTATATAAAAAGAATTATTTCTAAAGAGAATCATATTGAGTTATAATCAAACGATAAAGGTCAGTTTAATTATTAGGCTAACACTTGACTAATTAATTACACAGATATGACAAAATTTTGAACTAATGGTGGCAACATAACCATCTATCTTTAGTTCATGTAATCTATGTATAATTAATTAGTCAAGTTGTAGCCCAGTTCAATATAGTTCTATCATTTGGTTATTAGTATAACTCAGGCTTGATTATATATATCCTGTTTCCCTGAAAATAAGACAGTATTTTAATTAAAGGCTGAATTTTTAGTTGCAAAAAAGGTGTGGGGGAAAAAGCCAAAAAGGGGCAGAAATAGGTGCAAAAATTTACATTTCAGAAAATACAATTGGTTTCATTCAAATAAAAATCTGTTGTAGTACATGATATTTTTCATTTCAATGTGTTTTTCTGTAAAATTCATTTGCTTGTCTTCTAACAAATGTTTTATATGGAGAAAGATCTTTCTACTTCTACAGAAACAAGTGGAGCAAACCGTGTTTTAATTCTCTAGTTCACGTCTTTGCAATGAACAAATTCTTGAATATCTAGGTGCTCAAGCTTTTCTTTTGCAAAGAACAGTCTAGAGTTTAACTATTCCCCACTGATATTTCATGATATTTCCAGTTGTTTCCAAACTTTTTATTGCTTCTACTAAGAGCTTAAATGTGTGTACTACATAATGTTTCTCTTCCAATTTTTGGTCTTTTATGACCTGTTGAATTTTATATATGGTAGGAGTTTCTAGCCACAACTGTTTAAAAAATTCTAAAATCTGAAAATTTTCACAATGAAACACCACAGCATTTATCCAAGTTCCCCAGAGAATTACTATCGAAACAGGTGGAAGAGACAGATTAGTAATGTCTTTGTATTGCTGAACTCTTGCTGGGCACTTTAGCAGATTTTTTTTCATTTTAGACATATATAAATTTACTAGAGTATTCATTGCAAATACATTCATGCACACTATGAATAGCATGGGCTAAACAAGTAACATGTTTCATATTTGGGTATATTTCTTTCAAATTGTTAAAAGCAAGAATGATGTATGATGCTTGGTTTGAAAGAATGAGAATCACATCATCATATCGAATTCCATCTGGCCAAAGCTTCAAGCAGACATTGTTGAAAGGGCATGAAGATAGTTTTGTTAGTTTTTTCAAAAAATATGTTTTCAGCAACATATAGTCACCAGTAATTCTTTCTAACAGTACTTTCATCTGGTAAATTTCTTTTCAATATATTTTTCAAGATAATTTTTAAATACAGGTTGATTGAGTTTTGATAATGGAATTCCTATCCTGATAAATGTTTCAGCAGTATCAATAAAAAGTTAATTCTTTGCAGAACTGACTGCATTTTGCGAGACCTGTCCAATAAATTGTTGGTCTTGATGAAGTTTCTTTCAAGTATTTGTTCTCTTGATGTTTTGCACTTCTTATATGTTGCTGGATAGACTTTTGACGTTTTTCATTGACATTTATTGTCACATCGCAGACATTGCACTGAATAACTTTTCTATCAAAAATAATTTTTTCACTTTTAAATTCTTGCAAAATCTCACAAAGTTTGCCTATAGTCAGTCTTTTTGCCATTTTTCCACTCTCCAGTTTCTTCACTAATGGAAATTTTGAATTTTCTTTCTACAAAGAGCCATCTGGTTTTAACAATAGATTTGCACTAAATATATGTGGGGGTTAGATAAGTGAAATTCCTATACTGTTAAGAAACTAAATGACGAAGTGCAGAGGAAAAGCAGACAAGAGGAGAGGAATGACAATGACAATGGCAGTTGAGAAAGGCAGGAAAAGACAATCGTAGATGATGTTGAAACAAACACAAGAATTAAGGAAGTTTTCACCTATTTTGTCGATGATTATAATTATACTATACATTCTTTCATTGTTCTATTTCCTACATATATGAAAGTTTCCAATTAGAATATTTTTGATAGTATCCATAATTTTATAGCATTTATAATGAAGAAAATCTCTAGTAAATTGCTTTTTAATAATTGTTTCTGTCAAATATTTCTATTTAATGTTTTTATTAGCTATGTATGTACATCACTCCTTCAAACAAAATTGCAATTCTCTAATTACATTAGAACTCAAGTTTCACTAAACTTTGACTTCTCCTCTCACTAACTGTTAATCTTTCACTGAGCATGGTGTGAATGCTTCAGTGCTGATAGTGATCATATTATCTCTGGAATTGTCATTTAAGTGCAAATATAGAAAGAATAAGTGCAAAAAGTGCTAAACATTATAACAGGTGAAAAAATGGCAACACTAGACCCCCACTATCACTTGATATACATTAATGTATGATATTTATACTTTAATTTAGATAGTTTTTAACACTCCCTAAAATAAAAAAAGGTGCATCATTTAAAAATCCAGCCTTTAATTATAATATAGCTATTCCTAATCTGACTCCTAAGTTGAATAATTTAAGTGATGGTAAATGTTCATAATTAAATTTAATAAGCAAAATTGCACAAGCAGAAAAATATACACTGCTGATAATTTCACCTATAACATTGTTGATAATTCCATGTTATGTGAATTCCATGTTGTATGAGTCACTTAGATTTTACAAATACAGTAGAACCTCGATTATCCAGATTGTTCAAAATAAACAAAAATTTTACGAATTTGCTGATTTGCACTTGGCGAATTACGACACTGTTTATGTACGTGATGGAATGCATAATATTTTTTGTTTCAACAACGTCTCACCCGGCACAGTGGTCGTAAACTCTTAAATATATTTTGCGTTGTAATAAAAATATAACTTGACATACGTATTTATAAATAATTTATACTCAAATTACATCATTTCTATAACCAAGGTCAGCGTAAGGCATGGGCAAGTGGGCCACCATCTATGCCTCGCGGTCCAAAGGGCCTCGCGCCTCGAAGGTTTATGCATTACTTAAAAGCCNAAAAAAAAAAAAAAAAAAAAAAAAAAAAAAAAAAAAAAAAAAAAAAAAAAAAAAAAAAAAAACACATAACAAAAATAATATTGGAGTAGCCCAAGACAGCCAAATATTGCAGCGCCACAGTACTAACGGAAATTTAAATTTGCCGACCGGAATGCTTTCGGTTAACTAATGTTTCGGTTGATTGCTATTTGGATAATTGATGCTCTACTGTATATGTAAAAAGCACTCTAGTGCTACTTTGGTTTTGCTTATCTGGGATGGTGCAAAACATTGTGATGCATCACAATGTTTTGCAGCATCCCAGTTGAAAATCACTGGGTTAGCTGAATGGAGTTTTCTTCACATGTCTAGCAACTAAAGCGGAACCAGTTTACCATAGAAAGTTCTCCCAGGAGGCATCCCACCCCCTGGCATATTATCCTTGTGTTGTATTGTCTTATCCCATCAAATAAAAATCATCAAGTTCTGGAATATGAAGAAATTAAAATACAAGTTATGTGGATATTAAGCATGTGACAGAACAAAAATAAATATATGAACATTAATATAAACATAAATGAATGAATAAATAAACACAAATGAAGAAATGAAAAATAAAATAAATAAATAAATGTAAAGCTAACAATAAAAGAGATAAAATATGAGGATAAATAAATGCACAAAAAAAAATAAATAAATGAAATAACATGTATAAAAGGAAACAAATGCAAAAATAAAAATTGAAATTAAATGATCAAAATTGATGTTCAGAGCTATTTAAGAGCAAATCTCCAGGTATTGGCAGTGTGTATGCATCCATATTACTGACACATTATTTCCTAGTTTATATATCTCTAACATTTCCCCAACTTTGGTTAAATCAGGATTCTGGGCATATTTAATAATCCAGACCTTGTTCATGAAACAGTATTTTCTTGAATAGATGCAAACATTGAAAACATAACTGAGAATATAATATGTTCCGTTCAATCTCATATGCACATTCTTTAAAACGGTTAAAAATATTAGTTCATTAAAACTTATGCTGAATTACAAAGGCTTTTATCTTTTATTTTAACTGTTTTATCCAGTTGGTTTGATTTCATCTTCAAATATAGTATTCAGTACATAATATAGTACATGCATCTCAAAATATTTTCCTTAAAAATAAATCATAATCTGTTGTAAACTTTAGTGGTTTTTTGCCTGTTAACTCTATAGTGAACATAACAATTTCAATATTATATCAATAAATTGAAGATTACAAATTTTACACATCAATTAATTAGAAAAAAATCATAAAATTACAAAATACTACAAAAAATTGAAATATTAACTAAATTATTACTCGTACTTTTAAAAACAAACTAAAAACAAATAAAATGATCACAATTTTACAGTAAGAAGAGCTAATACGCAGAATATAAATTAATATAATTATACAGGTAAAATATAACTTTATAGTAATCAGAAAGTCTAATTAAAAATAGGATAACTGTCATTTAAATTAATAAAAATTGTATTATTAACTAAAAAATATTGAAATTAAATAAGCTCTCTGAGATTATATACAGATAATGATAAAAAATATATTATTCTACATGTATGTTAATTCTAGTGTAATTATACTATTTAATAAAAATTATAAACAACTTAATTCATATTTAATTATTTTTTAAAATTTTTATTTGACTGTATCTATTTCAAAATGTTAACAAATTCTTTTGTAAATTATTAGATATCCATATTGAAGAAAGATGTTACAAAAATTTGAGATAAAAGAAAATGATAAGATAATGATTAAATGTATTATTATATTATATAATAATTTATGTTCATTGCATCAATATACCTAATAAAATATAATCTTGATACATATCTGAAATAAATTGTATTTCCCAATTATGTAATATTTCTTAAATATTAAACATAAATTTAAAACTTCTATTTATAAAAATTGTTTACGGTTATGAATTTCGTCTTTTAATATTAATTATAATAATTTGATATTTTATGTCTCTATTTCATAACAATAATAAATTTACATCTTTTATTAATGCTCGGATTATTTTTTTACACCTTTTAAATATTGTCTAGATAAGAATTGTATCCAGAGTTAAAATAACTCTTATAAATTTCATATATAAATGAATTATCAGTAGTTAAAGTAATCTTTCTTTGCAAAACTAAGCAACTATTTGTTGCATATTTTGTTTAATTCTGCAAAGAAAAACTTTAATGAGAAGTTTGCATAAAAGTAAATATATTAAGTTATGATATTTTAGATACGTAACAACTTACCATTACTTGACTTAAGATCTCTATGAATTAAAGAAACTGGTGCTTCTGAATGTAAGTAGTTCATGCCACGTGCAATTTGTATAGCCCAATTTACTAAAACATTAGGTGGTATATTACGACCACTGAGCACCCTATTGAGCGGACCTCCTCTCGCGTATTCCATAATCAAGCATAAATTAGGTTCTTCTAGACAAACACCTTTTAATGTTACTATGTTGGGATGTTTAAGCAGCCAAAACAACTTTGCTTCTTGTCTAACATTCTCAATGGTTACACTAATATCTTCATCGGGATCTTGCCTCGCAGCTTTGACTGCAACTTCTTCACCACGCCAGTAACCTCGATAGACTTTACCAAATCCACCGACACCTATTACCTCTTCTAATTCAAACTCCGAGAATTTAATTTCAAATGGTCGTACATTCACATTATCTTTTCGTGTGACGAAGTTACTAGGAAATATCCCAACTTTGTCTCCGATTTTACCTGTCCACCATCCTTCGTCGCCGGATATCTTGGCATCTTTCGATAGAACTTCTACTTGTACACCCCTTTTTAACGATAGTTCATCCTCACCAGAAGCCTCATAGTCATAGACGGCCGTCCACAACCTGTCATGTTCGTTCATAACAGTCTGGGATTCCTTGGACATGATAGGCATCAGGGAATCGATTCATTTGAGTTCGTAAGTCTATAAAATAAATCGGCCATACTGTATTCATTTCTTGTAGAAATTAATAAATCGTTTCGTTATATGATAACAAAATATATACAACCGATAACGCACTTACCTTCTCCGATTGACGGCAAAACAACGGAGGTCCGCCATCTTAGGTCCTACGACCTTCTCAGCGAACTCAGGGTGTGACGAGGATTTTCATTCACTCATTAATAATTATTAATATATTCAATAATTTATATTATTTATTAATTATTTGCGTAAATAAATATTATTATACAATTTTGTAAAAGTTTTTTTTTTATCGTTACAAGTAACTTAAGTACGCTTATAATAATAATAATCGTAACGGATTTTATTACATTTATAAATTACATATATTACTTCGATAATAATAACATTTTATATGAATAATTTGTTTCTCTAAAAATCTGACACATCACACCAGGGGGAGTTAACTTAACATCAACATGGCAACTTGCAACTTCTTTGCCAACATCTACAATTGTATCCGTTTAACTTTAATATAGATATGTATATACACGCGATGTTTATAAGCATGTTTTATTAATAAAATATTTAAAAATGGGATCCCAGACACTGGAAATATTACGTCAAGGTGTATGGGCCTCTTTCACTGGTGGCTGGTTTTATGACCCAAGACAAGATCATTTTTCTAACATTTTTCATCTTTATCTTTGGATTCTGCTTTTGTGTTTACCATTTGCCTTGTATATGGTGAGTATGTATTCAAATTATATGTCTGTATAAACGTTTACTTTTATATAATTATGATTTATATTTTACAATGTTAACTTAACATCAACATGGCAACTTGCAACTTCTTTGCCAACATCTACAATTGTATCCGTTTAACTTTAATATAGATATGTATATACACGCGATGTTTATAAGCATGTTTTATTAATAAAATATTTAAAAATGGGATCCCAGACACTGGAAATATTACGTCAAGGTGTATGGGCCTCTTTCACTGGTGGCTGGTTTTATGACCCAAGACAAGATCATTTTTCTAACATTTTTCATCTTTATCTTTGGATTCTGCTTTTGTGTTTACCATTTGCCTTGTATATGGTGAGTATGTATTCAAATTATATGTCTGTATAAACGTTTACTTTTATATAATTATGATTTATATTTTACAATGTTAACTTAACATCAACATGGCAACTTGCAACTTCTTTGCCAACATCTACAATTGTATCCGTTTAACTTTAATATAGATATGTATATACACGCGATGTTTATAAGCATGTTTTATTAATAAAATATTTAAAAA
>NW_019384582.1:171379-181462 GCF_000671375.1 Centruroides sculpturatus | reverse complement strand
TCAGTATGAGGGTAGTCAACACTGGCAGATTTGAATAAAATTTTTAAATTATTAAACTTATTCTGTTTAATAATTTAAAATTTTATTTAAATAAATAAAGCTTGAAATAGTTTAAAATTTAAAAACTACACTTTCTGAGCTAATACAAATGAAGCAATTAATAGTAATTAAAAGAAATTTTTAATTGTTTTATTATTGTGTTAATTTTTCTATATGTTTTAGATTTTAAAAAATTATGTATTATTTCTTTGTAGACATTTTGAAAATGAAATATTAATATCTCAAAAGAGTTGAACAGAGTAAAATTTTTTCAGCTTTTAAACTTAGGCTATACCATTTTCTATATTTAAATCATAAAAAGCTAAATTTTCAGGTGTATGGAAACTAGTAAAAGATATAAGTTAAATTTTGAATACCAATAACTCAGAATTACTAATTGTTTATATTGGGAATGTTGGCTTTGTCAGTTTATATTTAATTTTTATTTTTCAGACATTCTAATTATTGAATTTCTTCAGTTAAATAAATGGAATGTCAAAAGAATCAAATAATAATTAATTTCTGAGAATTTTCTCAGGAACTCTTCTTTTCTACTTCTATTTCTTCATATTACAAACAGATTGTCCACATACATGATCATTAACCTAACATCAGCTTCAAACCTAACTTTTTCTTCCATTTGTCTCAGCATTATCTCTGCTAATGGCAAGCCAATTGGCATTCTAAAATAAAATAATGTGCTGAAAATGTAACACAGAGATAAGTTAAAAACAGCACAGATATAAACATATCATTTCCAGTGAATATTATGAATTGAAAGCATATGAACAAAATACACAGAAAAGATAAAATAAAATAGTCATACAATTTGTTAATTACATAGTGCAAAGATAAGTCAATAATGGCAGTACTTAAAAAATAAACAAAACAGTACAAAGCTAAAAGAAAACAAAACATGTAAACCTACAACAAATCGATCAACATTGGAGTCTCAGTGAGCATAATGAGAGTCCCAGATTCAGCATTGATATAAATTTGCCATCCTATAAAAAATATTATATGCTCTTTGGTGGAAAGAAACAAAGACAAGTTGATCTTTGAGGCTGATGATAACCATTAGTTGTTATAGTGAGTGTAAACTCATTTCAGATATTGTCCAGTCATCCAATCACTAGTGAGTGGTCTCATCAGGAACATCACAAACAAGACAGGGATCTTGAGTTTTTTTTCCACATCTGCACAATTAGCTGTTAAAATTATTATGATAGTAAGAAACTGAGTGCAAGCATGAGTTGATTGGAACCAGTGAATTTTTATATGGATCTTGATAGAAAGAATATTGTGTTTTGGTGGAAGTAGCTAGCTCATTTCATGTGTCTTGCCATTTAAATAATAGGTATTTCCAGAAGGACCACAAAGATTGTCTTTGGGAATAGATTATAGGCAAGATTTGCATTACTCTTTGCAGCACCAACTTTGGCTAAAGTATCAGCTCTTATTTCCAGTGACGTCCTGATGATCATGAATCCAATTGATAGCATAGACATTCCTGGTGGTGGAAATAAGATTAACAATAGGATGCAAATTATTTTTGTTAACAAGAGATTCCATAGTGAATTTACTGTTAGTGTAGAGAGCAAAGTTGTTGACTCTGCATATTCTATATATTGATTAATCAGCTGATTTTTAATTGCCAATTAATTGATAATTGGCCAAAATGCTTATCAGTGCATCACTAATGGCAACTGTGTTAATACATAAGAGTAGGTACCCAAAGGACAAACTAAAGTCATATAGACCTATAAGCCTATTGCTAGTCCTAAGTTTTAGAAAGAATCCTGTCAGACAGACTGTACTATCACTTTAAGCACGAGGGTTTTTACACCCACGACAATATGGGTTCTGGCCGGACATGTCAACCTGCTATGCATTACATCAGACAGTCAACATGGTTTACCAGAACTGCCAGCAGGGTGTCCACACTTCGCTCATTTTGATGGACATTGCGGGGACATTTGACAACATCTGGTGGCCATCCATAGTAGGTGAATTGCAGAAGGCGAACTTGCTGACTAATCTCTTCTCACTTGTCAGGAGTTTCCTGAGTGATTGCACAGTAGAGTATTACACCCCAAGTGCAAGGTTTGTCAGGAGACTGCAGAGGGTTGTCTCCAGGGGTCATGCATAGGGCCCTTCTCCTTTGGAACATTCTTGCAGATATGGTGCTGAGACTTGTCTTGCCAGACAATGTTCAACTGCAGGCCTATGCAGATGATCTGTTGCTAATAGTTGCAGGTATAAGTAGATGCGAGGGAGATTCGTGGCAACAAAGCAATAGAATGACTCATTCACTGGGGAGAGCTGCATAAGCTATCCTTCAGCCCTGAGAAATCAGAGGCCCTGATGGTGGCCCAGGTAGAGTGTTGGTATGCCGACCAATATACTGAATCTGGAACAACTCCATCCAAAGGCTGTAACCAGATGTACTCAGTCATCAAACTTAGATGTCAGTCAGACATACTGAGAGTCCATCCTGCCTATAGCATAGGACAAGATTGGGATGTTGGTGAATCGAACATCCCAAACTTGCTGGTGTTGAAATATACACTGATGGCTCTGAAAACAGTAGCCTAGTAGGTGCTGTCTACTGTGTCTTTTCTGACAGTCAGTCAGACTGAACGAGGAGGCGTCTGTGTTCCAGATGGAACTGGTGGCCTTGGAGGGGGTGTCCCAGGGGATCCTACAACATCCAGGTCCAGAGCTGGTCATGGTTTACTCTGACAGTCAGTTGTCGCTTCAGGCCCTGAGCAACGGGTACCACAAAGAGAAAATGGTACAGGAGATCAGAGGTTGGGTACTGAGGGCGAGGCATGCACAGCACATTGACCTGAGGTGGGTTCGAGGCCACATCAGGATCCTGGGCAACGAGTGCAATCACCTGGCCAAGGAGGTGGCCAGGGGCTTATTTGTAATGAAAACAAGTTGAACTTTTGGTTACTTACATAAAAGGTACTCTACTGCAATGATCAATGACATATTTTGGCAAGGTAGCTGAAAGTAGTTAGGTCAACCTACACCTTTGTGCCTGAAGTTGGCTGAACTCCTGTGAGTTGCAATTGGTTAGCAACCCAAATACTGACTGAACATGGATGATTTCCCCTCTTCTAGTCCAAGTTAGGACAAGGAGATGGTTGCTGTTCCTGTGGGTGCCCATGCAAAGATGCAAGGCACTATGTAGTTGACTACCCTCATACTGATTAATCAGTATGAGGGTAGTCAACACTAGCAGCAAGTAAAGGAAACTTACTGAAACTAAAGGAATTTAAGTTGCCACCAGGCCTGTTTTCACCCAGACAAGTTTTTAAATTTATGGTCCTGATTAATTATTAATCTGTCCGGTTTTCATAGAAATTGTGAAATTATGATGAAAAAAATAAATTTATAAAAATATTTGTTATATAAATACAGTCGACCCCCCTATAAGATAGAGATACGTTCCATTCTCTAGGAATCCGCTTTCTTACGAATCCTTCCAATCACAACCCGACACGTATCAAGTTTACGGACTACGGCTGTTTGAAAGATTTTCTTCCATAAAATTAATCGATTCTAGACTAATCCGACTCAACATTTCCAAAATACGTATATATTTTTTGGGAATAATCCGTATAAACTACGCTATAAACAAAAAATTGTAGGATTACTTACCGAGTGTCACCATTCGACATTGCCATTGCTCAACATTGTTTTCGTCGCGGAACAGCTCAGCAAAGAGCGGCCGATTTCTAACAACTTATTTTTCTGTGAAAACTTCGTAGAACTTCGGAGACATCATTAATATAAATAATTTTAATCGCCGTTGAATAAGAAATGTTTCTTTCACAAGAAATGTATAAAATTACAGTACTGTATTAGACTTACGGTACCTAATTTACATACTGACAGACGATAGTTAGCGTAAAAATCTCCGTAGCGTGGCGCCACGCTAGACGGCGGAAATTATATATTTAATTATAACAAAGTTACAATAAGTTAATATATAATTATATATACAGTACCTAATTTATATATAATTAATATATAATTATATGTACAGTACCTAATTTATATATAATTTATATAATACTGTCCAGACGATAGAAATCTCTCCGTAGCGTGGCGCTACGGACGGCGGGAAAGTAGTTCGGCTTCCCGATGACGTTTGAGATGTTTATAGGGAACTTTTACTATTTTTTACGGATACCGGTAGCAATTTTTTCGTAGTTTTATAGGAATCGTAACTATAGGGACCGTAATTATAGGGGGGTCGACTGTATATAAACAAAATTAACTGTAAAGTAAAAGTGACTATGTTTTTAATGAACTTTGTGCAGTAAAGGAAAGAGTAGGAAATTTGGAGGACAAGTTAAAAGCAGAAAAAATAATTAACTGTAATGGGCATTTATATTAAAAAAAAGGAAATTTTAACATTTGGAGGAAAATTGAATATATATTTAGCATTCCAACTTCTAATGCATATGTTGACAAATGTCTCTTCAATGAATAACTTATGGTGGGATAAAAAAAAACAAATTAACACCAGAAAATTTTAAAGCTGAACTACTAATTTGCAGTAACATAAAAATTGAATGTAAAAATTTTTATGAAGAAATAATAAAAAATAAAAAACTTTAAAACTTAAAAAAGCAGCTAGGAAAATATGCTTTTAAAGTGGTAAATAAAAACTAATGTACTATTTATTTTTATGTAATTTTTCTCAATTATTTTCATATAGTTTATTATTATATATAACCATTACTGATGTTAGTTTTCAGATTCCTATATTTATATTACATATTGTATCAGATACAATGTACTTTTGTAACTTAATATTATTAATGTTAGTATGTGCTATTATTTATTATTCTTACTTTTATGTATTATTTTTGCAATTAATATCAGCATTGGACTGTTATTAATTATTTTTGATATGCCACATGTGATTATTGTATTACTTTAATAATATATCATGTAGGTACATGTTTGCCTTCTAATAAAAAAAAATATTTATTTTACTACTCACATTCTAAGTATAACATCCTAATTTTAAAATGTCCAGATCAGCAATTTTAAAAAGGTGGCAACACTGAAAGGAATTGATGGAAATGGTAATATATCTTGTCGACCTATAAGCTTAGCAGACACACTGGGCAGGACCCTGTTTTCTAGGGAAGAGGGGCCCACTGACAATATACATGAGCTGACTTCTCTTAGCACTCAAAGTGCAGAAAAGGCTGCACCAAAACTGTAAGTCAAGGTAAGAGGGTTGGACTTGAGAATATGGAAGGCTTGATCTTTATTTGGACGTATCACCTGAGCCTAAGCATATAAATCAGTCTGACTTTGTTGTCCTGTCACCTTAATACCACCATAGGTGACTGACTGCTAATGATTATATTATATTCTCTTTGAACTCTGTAGTGCCATTTGGCAGAGCAGAGGCATTTAATTTAGAGTTGTACAATATGACTAATGGTAACTCTCATTCCAAACAGCCAAGGCATAAGAAATGATAGGAATAAAGACAGCATATAGAATGGGATTAATGGTCTCTTTGTTAAGGTTTCAGTGGCCTTTTGCTACCATATGCTATTAGAGATTAGCTAGATCTTGTTCATGATATGCCTAATGCAAGTGTGTCAATTCAGTTTATGCTCAAGATGAAAATGCAGAAATTTAATGAACTTAGTTACCTTGCATCCTAATAGTTGGAGTTTTCAGATAAAGATGTCGTGTCCTTGGGCTGCTGAAGACAATGGCTGAGGTTTTAAGATGATTAAATAATAACTTGTTATTATCACTTCATTTTGTAACACACTCCAGAATGGTGTTAGCTGTCTGATTAATGTTTGCATTTGACTGACCAGGAGAAATAATGAAGGCATCAACAGTATAAGGAATGACCTCCACAAACATCATCCAAATCTAGATCATTGGTAGAAGTCATCAAACAGAATATGCTACAAATGTGTGAGCAGCCTCTCAGAGGGTGGATGAAGATATTGGAACCAGCAGAGGTAGTGGTCATGCAATTTGAAAGGAAATCAGCGGTATGTTAGTAAAGATTGGCATTTAGTCCTAGCAAGCCAATAGAGGATTAATGGCCATCAGACACAGTTATATCATAAAAAGCTAAAATAACTATAAATTTGATGACACCAACAATGAATTTTACTTGGCTTTGAGTACAGAAATTGTCAAAACTTTTGCTATGAGCTATTATAAAACTTGTTATAAAAAGATTGCATCTTTAATTCAATCTTGTTGTGAACTTCATACTGAATTAAAGTTTTTAAATTAATAAAGAATCCATATTATAGTGTACAAAAAATCAATCACTAATCTTGCTTTTATTATTTAATTAAAATATCTTCAATCCAAAAATAGAATAAAACAATTGAATATACTGTACAGGTATACCTCACCTTACGTCAGTAATTGGTTCCAGGAGAGGCGTCGTAAGTCGAATTTACTTGTCTCCGAATCTACTTGTCACTAGGCTAAACCATAAATTACAATTCCCGGTTCTGTATTTTATTTATTAATGCATTTTTAATAATATATGGTTAATAAGGATCTATTTTAAGCTTACAAACAAATAAATTTTAGTTTTTAATATAGTACAGAAAAAAGTAATCTAAATTTTCAAGTATGTAAATACAGTACATACTTGTAAATGTATATATTTTAATATGATTTTGTTCTTTAAATGCTTTTCTAGTGATATTATGACTCCAATATTTGTGGCAGACAGACGTAAAGTTGAATAAAATGACTTAAACTTGATTTTTATTTTTCCATATACTTTTTTGACAAACGATGTATAATCGAGAATGACGTAACACGAAACGATGAAAGTCGAGGTATACCTGTATTTAAAATTTAAATTATGAACATTCATATAAAAATTAAAACATTTAAAAATATTTTCTCCTTTTGTAATCTTTGTAATATGAATTTTTAAATATATTTAGTTGTTTAATCTATTTTTGAGTTTAGATTTAAAGACACTTTAAACAATAAAAGTAATAATAATGTGTACAAATCAAGAACTTAGTAATTAGATGCTATTTGTGGTGGAAAATGTTATGCACACATTGCATATAAAGATAATCCTTGCTTTACAAAAGTTTGCTTTATGCCAATTTAGTTTTACAAAAGACCTATATTATATCTGCTTTCACTAGTCAACAGAAATCTGAAGAGGATTTTTCTTTCACAAAAAAAGACAAAATGGAAAGATAGCATTTTGCATTTGTTTTCCACCGAGTCATTTTAGAGACATTGTGTACTTCGAGCAGAAAACAGCAAGAGGAATCTCTAAGCTTCTATCCTAGGAACTAAACTCAGCATCAAGCTACATGTAGCTTTAAACTGTCTGTGAACATCTGTGCTTTATGTTGATTTATTTTGTGCATCTGTGAGCAAAAATAAAGTGAGAAAATGGAAAATCTATTGCTTGATTGGATTAATGGGTACACAAAAATGGTCTTCCATCTTTACTTAAAACGAAATCAGCCAGTCTTATCAATAAATTGAAAATAAAAATGGACAATGGTGATCAATGTATTGTTAAAGTAGAATTTAAAGATAGCTGTGGATGGTTTGATTGGTTTTTTGAGAGGGCAGTTTCATAACTTAGAGGTTATTTACTGGAAGTAAATAACCTTTGGTAGGATTTTTCATTTCCCAGTCTTCTGCTTGTCCTGGGATTTCAGGAAAAAAGTAAACTGTTTCCTGGGATCCCAGGATTTTTTAAGATATAAAATAAATCTTAAAATTGAATGATAGAATTATTTTTCATTTTTAAGTAACTTAATATGTCCTGCAACCTCAAATAATAATATTAATAATACTGTGTAAAATATGTATAAAAATTACTTTTGAATTATATAGAAATTTTCACAAATAGAAAAATTTATTAAAGTTTGTTGAAAACTGATTACAACAAAAATGTCTTTGAATTGAGTTGAAAATTTAAAGAAAAAAATGAACTTAGATCAAATTCCTAACTTAGAAGGAAATTTTTATTTTTTAAATAAAACATAATACTGAACAAAATATTATTGTAAGTCTTCTACATAAATAAAAATGTAAATGTTTGTTTGTTTAAAATCTTAAATCTCCGAACATTCTTAACTGATTGCTTTGAAATTTTTACACAATGTTGCATTTGAATATGCACATGTTTTTATATTATAAAAATGTTGAAATTCTCCCCCGCAGGGGAGAGGTACAAAAATAAGGCTTACTGTGAAGAACTGGTCTTCTATTATACTATTTTAGATGTGGTTTTTTGCGTTTTTGATTGCGTTTTAATAGGGTACGTCAAGAGAATGTACACTAAGAAGAGATGCTTCAAAATTCCCTCCCACGGGAAGTGTTATACATTTATAATAGATACATTTTGAGCCACAGTAATGTGTGGCTTAAAAGTTTTTATAATAAAATTTTAAAAAGCAAAGATGGTCAATACTTTAATCACTCAATTTGATTCTTATTTTACTAAAGAAAAGTCCTGCTATTGAGAATGCCCTTTCCGATTCAATTAATGTGGGTGGAATCATCTTTAATGCATTTAAGAGAAGATGGATGTTATGTGTTTTTAACCTGTAGCCTGGGAGATTTCTAGTTTGTTTTTGAGATGTGTTACAGTATTTCTTTTGCTCTCTAATATTCTTGATTTGTCTATCTCAGCTGCTTTAATAGCAGCATCGAGCTTACAGCCTGACAATTCGGCAGTTTGTTTGGCTTTAATAATAAGGTTTATGAAGAAAAACTTGATACCTGCATACTTCGTACTCGTTTGTATCCTTGCCCAATTTGCACTACCTGGCATAATGCAATTATCAAAGCTACTGGACATGGTTAAAAATTAAGACAGCATAAGCACAATTATTTCAGATATTACAGTTTCTGACAAGTAAAGAATTTTCAGAATCCTACCACAAATAAGCTACATATTGATTATTGACAATCTGTGACATGCCATAATAAGCAAAAATTTAAAAAACTAATAAGCAGGCTTAAAATTAAAAAATACAAATGTATTCTGACAGTTTATGAGTTAATTATACTTTCTATTTGCAAAATTTTCTCAACTTTAACACAAAATAAGAGAAAAGTGAATTTTTAAGAAATTTGTGGGATGAGAAAAATTTCCCTGGTTAAAAAACAGCCAGGATCCCAATGAAGAAACCCTACTGGAGAGAGTAAGTCTGGTATAGTTTTATTAACTATACTGTACTTACATTTCTACTTTATATAGGTTGTTTACTTATAATATTCCTGTCTGAGAATGCTTAAAATTTTTCCTATATAAATTAATGATAATTGCTTCTTCACTTTACACCATTTTAGCACATGAAAGATTTCACAGGAACACTACTGCTGGAGTGGGAAACCTGTACTTAAGTAGACCTGAAAAAGAATTACTGAAAGTATATGATTCCTAGCAAAAATCAAGTGTGGAATTAACTGATATATTTTATTAGAACACTGTTATCAAGTAGTAAAACTTACAGACTACAGGTAACCCCCGTATAACACGGCACTTCTATAGCACGGATTCACTCTAACACGGTTCGAGAATTGGTACCATCCCCTGTATAACACGGCACTTCTATAGCACGGATTCACTCTAACACGGTTCGAGAATTGAAACCATCCCCATATAACACGGTACTGTTATAGCAAGGATTCACTCTGACACGGTTCGAGAATTGGGTAAAACCCTTGTACAACATGAAATGTAATAAATTTTTACATACTTAAGTACTGTACTTAAGTACTAATAGTTCACGAAAATTATTATTTTTGTGAACTATTAGTACATAAGTATGTAAATTTTCTTTTCTTGCCTTCTGTCGATACACATGGTCCTTCTCGAAACTTGTTTCAATGTTGCAGATCTCGACGCTTCTGTTGTTGCCAGATGTTTTTCCCTTATTCCATACTTGCTTTATTCTTCATAAGTGCTTAGCACCATATAAGGAAATTTATAAAGATCTTTTAACTAGAAGCAAGCAATCTAAAATTACATAC
>NW_019384582.1:134868-169865 GCF_000671375.1 Centruroides sculpturatus | reverse complement strand
GCCAAGGAAGAGAGGAAGGAGCAATTAAATAATCAAAATTATGAAGGATTAAAAAAAATATATAAAAATGGGGAATATCGCACTTCTAACAATCTCTGCGAGTATGTGGGCTAAATTTAAAGAATCCGTGCTTCTCGCTTGGACAACTGTATGCGGCCAACTCACGCGTCGGAAAATCTTCTGATTTATTCGTATACGCACCAGACGGAAAAACAAAAAATATCGTGTATCCACAAAGCACTCCAATAAATAAATAAAATTGAAACGACACTTTGAAATGTTTTCCCGATGAAAATGAATAATAATAATAAGTTTCAATGAAAATGATAAAATGTAAATTTAATTTTATCGTAACGAGTTTGCTTGAATTTCCTTTCTTCTGAGATCTCAGCAATGCGCGACGGGTAAGCTAGTATGCAATAAAATTTGTAGGTGAAGTGCTTAGGTACTTTATATCACGTGCTTAGGTTGGACCAGATAAACAAATAATAAGTGACAGAAAGGATTTGAAATTTATAATGATAGAAAATATGTATTAGAATAATGTTTCAAGTAGGAAGTGCACAATCAAGTCAATTACAAATAAAATAATGTGTTAAATAAAATTTTATAAATTTCTATGCTATCTAATTAGTCATTATGAAATTTATTTCTCTATACATACAATTGTTTACAAGATGCTTGAGAATGAATAGTCTCAAGCATCTCTAGTCCTATAGTTTCATCACTGGTCTGAACTATTTGTATATTTTTGTTTATAACTGTGTACAAGTGGTGAGAAATGACTAAATATTCTTATTAAGTTATTACAAATTATAGATTTAGGCCTAATGTTGAAATTAATCATTCTCTTTCCAACTGATATCATTAAATGCAATAAAATTAGTTTTAGTGCAGCTGGAATTTACATATGATTAATTGCTATTTTGACTCATTTTCATGCTTCATATTGTTTTGATGTAAGGACTTTTCAACATGCTGTGAAACACTTGACATCTGCTTTTTAATTTGTGGTATACATTACAATAAAAAATTTTCCATAGACCTGTGTTTTAAATGTCTAAGATGTAACTAAATTCCTAAGTTTCTTAGCAATTCAGCATTAGTTTTTGTTGTTTTACTCATATTGTTGGTTGATCTGAGCTTGATGTAACAGAATATTTTCTGCAAATGATCCATAATCAGAAGTTGACTACTTGAAAGAAATTATCTCCCTTATATCTAATTAAACATTATATCTTCACAATTTTGAATACTGTATTTCAAAAAATGATTAAATTAATAAAGGTAACATTTACAATAATTTTAATAAATCAATTTGAGTAATTTTGAGAATTTGAAAAATGAGAAATTTCTACAAATTCAAAATGTGTTCATTTGTGGGATTTTAAAAGAATGCAAGCTAAGCATTTCAAGTTTAAAACATTTAAATTTTGTGTACTCAACTGTAATTGGATGGCGGTGTGTTATTTCTCACAAGTAGAGATGTTCCGATACTGTATCAATACTTTCCTTCAATACTGAGTACTTTTTGTACTTGATACTTTTTGTTTGATACTGATACTAGTATTGATACTTTTTCCTTGAGGATCAGATCTGGTATCGTTACATTTTTCACAGACAGGTAAAGTCCTACTAAAATTACATTTTGCAGCTGAGCAAGAAATCAAAATTAACTTTTAAACTATGTTTGGTTAAGTTAAACTTATATAAAAATATTAATGACCAATAAATGTAGCCTATTATGTCAAATTTAATTTTAAGAATCTATATATGTTCAGAGTTCTGAGTTTTAGTTATAAATAAATATTTAGTTAAACATGAATGATACAGTACTTTTGTTTGTTATTCAACTTGGACCCTCAGTGACATTTAATATGAGCTACAATTTGTATATACTTGTTTGCACTGACATTTGTAAAATTTGAACACAAGAACTTTCAATGTAAAGACAGAGTTTTACCTCTTCATTAATGATTTCTTATCCTTCCCCATCCCATCCCATTACCCACAGAGTCCATTAACATGATTGTAGATCTGGGACTTCTTTTGTGTACATAAAACATCATATGAATGTAAACTGATGTACTGACATCTGAACCAGATAACAGGGATTCAATTCCCTGGAGTAAGCAACAAAATATTAGTTGCTATTCTGGAACCCACTCAGCTTTCATTGTAATGAGTACAGTACATTTATCCCTCTTTTTTATATGCTCCATTTTACATGATTTTGAAATAACGTGGTTGACAAAACTAATCCTCTTTTTACACAAGAAAAACAGTTTATTTGAAAATTTTTAAATTTAACTTTTTGTTAAAATTGTTGAAATTAATTGTTAATTTTTTTTAAGCACAGTTCAATACTATATGTACTGTACAGTACTGTACATCAGAGAATGATGTATGTCGATTTTGTTTCCTATACTACCTTGTGTTTACTATATTTACATACAAATAATGTTAATGATAAATGATGTTAGAATAAAAAGGTTTGTGTTTCTTTTGTAAATTGCTTTTTTCATTCTATTTAAGTTGTGGACCTTATCAAGCATTTTTCTACCAGATGCATATACAGTGGAACCTTGCTTAATGAGCATAATTCGTTCCAGAATTGTACTCATAATGCAAAACAACAAAACACTTGTTAAGTGAAGCAATTTTTCCCATATAAATTAATGTAAAATATGATAATGCATTCCACGCTGAAAAAAATACTCAGATATTTTATGTATAACATTTATTCAAAGAAAATTATACAATATACATTGTTAAGGAGCGTGAACATTCTTCACCTTTTCTTCTAGCGAATTCAATTTGCAGAAAACAAAAAAAATTCACAGATAATATGTCTGATAAACACAGATACCAGAAAATGGCTAATTTCCAGAGTTTCCAATTGCCAGTTCAAAAAAAAAAAAATACTCCAAATATATATACTGAAATGAAAAGAACATACATTTAACAATTTATCATATAGTTACTATAAAAAAATAAATATCAAGATCCTTATAAGCCCACAGCAGTCATAAATAAATTATGTTATACTTTGAAGCATCTTATTACATCCATTAAAAACAATAAAATTAAATTTTTCATCTTAATAGAGTGAATTAATTGAAATTAAGTTTATTAATTGCATATTCTTGCTGTCAAATCTGCAGAGACAAGACAGAGATTACATTATTTGAAAAATATCAATAATAAATTTTTAATAGTAAATAATTAGACACTTAAAAATTAGCAATATTCGGATTAGCATCTTTAATAACTTCTAAGAGAATACAAAATTAATAAAATTAATTATTACCATATTTACTTGAATAATTCATACCTTTAAGTAATCGATGCATCTGATTTTTTAATATACTGTTTTTTTTTTTAAAAAAGAAAAAACTTGACCAATTTAATTTACTACATATTAAACAAAGTTTATTAATTTATGGCTATAACAAAATAGTAACTTTCACTCCTATTGTTTTGTAGCATTCAATATGGTAGAGCTCAGTTTATACTTTCACATAATATTAAAAGTTAAACATACTGAGGGAAAAACTCAATTATATATCTGATAAAGATAAATTATCTGCAATTTCTAATGTATTTTAGTTACCAATTAAATTAAAGTAAGCCTTCTTTATATTGCTTAATTCAAATAAGAGGTGAAAAACTGCTAATAGATCAATTGCTTAAACTAAGAGATTATATCTGTATAAAAATTATTTACTGTCAGTCTCAGTTGTATACTTAACTTACTTTATTTATCCTCATTTTCACAAAATTAGTCACACACAGATATTTAATAATAATGTTTATAAATAGGCAGATTTAAGCATTCCCTAACAAATGATGATAATGGATTAACAATAATAAACAAATAATAAGTGACAGAAAGGATTTGAAATTTATAATGATAGAAAATATGTATTAGAATAATGTTTCAAGTAGGAAGTGCACAATCAAGNTCCCATCATGTCATCTACAGTTACCATGTTTGAAAACTGCTTTGTTGGCTAATGCAATGTCCAATGGGAAGGGGAAGGTAAATGAGAAGATGCACTTTTTTTTTCTTGCTTCTTGTAATTGGCATGACTTGCAAATGCTTTAATTTAATACTATTGGATTTAACACTAAATGATGATCAGCAAATGATGCAATGAGCCAAACAAATATCATCATCATCATGAGTTAACCAATTTTTGAATTCATTCACTTGAGCTACAAATGTCTAGACTGATTCATCTTGAAAAATTAATTTTTAAAATTCAAAATGGCAGTAAATTTAGCAGGAACAAGTATTTTTACTTGGAATTGCATGAATTGCATTTGAAAATTAATGTATTACAGCATCATCTGTCAGTCATAACAAAAACTTTCATAATTATAATGAGAAAGTCATTATAAGTAAATGTACTAAATATTATTACAAAACATCTTTCTCATTTTTTCTAGCATTTTTTTTTAAAGATATTAAATATTAAGAATAATTTTATATAATTTTTTCAATCAAAATATAATTTTGTTTATATTTTAAACTGTTTTGCCAACTGCCAGCCTTGATTTGAAATTGTCAGTCAAGCCAGCCCAATGCTGGTCAGGTGGCAATCCTAATGTCACCCTATCTCCCCTAAAATAGGACCATTAGTACTAACCTAATGCTAATCTCTCATCACTCTGACTATACAAAACTGATGAAAGAAAAAGCCACCATAATGGACATCACCTCATGTATGAGGTACAGTCATACCTCGATGTACGCTACCCTGACTTACGTGAACTCGGAGTTACGCGATTTTCAAATCTCGTTGATTTGTCTTTTGTTTGAGCTTCACGCAACTCTTGATTACTCACTTCACCCACACTATTGTTCAGCTTACATGTTCAGACGTGTCGCGCAGAATCGACACATAGATACAATTTATTGTGTTATTTATTTTTGTGTTTGTTATATCTACGGAGACTTGAGAGACTCTATGTAGTGATTTCTTGTAATCGTGAATGAATCAAAAGACGAGATAAGATTAACGAGAACATTTATTAGCTTACATACATCCGACTTGGATTTTACACAAATTGCGAAATTATACCCCGACTTACGCGAATTCGACTTACGTGGTTATCGCTCGGTCCCACCTATCGCGTAAGTTTGGGGTATTACTGTATTGTGTACATGAAAGTTGAAATTGCTTTGTCAACATAAAAGTTTTCAATAAACTAATGCTTAACTGTTGATATCATAATTTAAAATTTTTAAACTTCAACTGAAACAAATAATTAATTTTCTTATTGAAAATGAAAGAATCATTTTAAGAATTGGAAATCATGACAAGATTTGCTCAATTCTAGATTCCAATTAATTGTCCCATCACGGTTTTACTTTTTAACATTTTTATAAATTTTGTTCTTAAGAATTCTTATGGAATAATTTATTTGTTGAGTTAAATTCTAGCCCTAAATTATGATTAAAATTGCACCACAAGAAAGTTATCATCTAAAATAAGTTTGAATAAGCTTTTTACTTTTTTATTATTTGCTTTTAAATAAATATTCTTCAGTAATATAAATTTTTGAACAAACATAAAAATAAACAAAATTGAGTAGTTTCATATTTATTTATCATTTAAGGTAGGCTTACCAGATGTCCCACTTTGACCAGGACTGTCCCAGTTTGATGATGTGGTCCCTGTGTCCTGGCCTGTTTGTCATTTTGTCCCGGTTATTTGATAAAATTTAAAAGTGCCAAATATACAAGAAGTAAAAATAGTGCAGCCTTGGGTAAAATGGTGATTTGGCAACTAAAATATTCCCTCCGTTACACTCACTGTTGCCAATCTAAATATTTTGTATCTAGATCTAAGTACTTTTATTGTTGTCTAGATGTTTACCCCTAAAATTTATAGCATGTGGTCTAATGAATTTAGATGTTTTATTTTTTCAAAGAATTTATAATAGCATGTAGCCTATGAGATCCAGATATTTTAATTTAATTTTTTAGATATTTTGTTTCAGTTAGAGTTGGCAACTCTGAAACTTATTCTGGCCACATCATTGTTGAGCATGTCTTATCTTAGTTAAGTTCAAATTGCTAGTCGGCATTTGTGATTATTTTGAACTGTACATTAAATTAATTTAATCTTCAAAATGCCAGAAAGTTTGTGATTGTATTGACAAAGTGAAAGGTAAACTGTGCTTTTCGGAATTTTCAGTAAATTGTGGTGGGCATTTGAACATTAAAAATCACTTGAAATGTGCGAAACATAAGGCAAGTCTAGTAGTAGTGGAAGGAACTTCCTCAAATACATTGTCATATTTTAAAGGTACCGATTTATTTCCTGTTGTGAGTATTTTCTGAAAATTGTTCCGGTTTGAGAAAAAAAATATTATGATAAGCCTAATTTAAGGCATCTTTAAATCAAGAATTTGAAACAAAATTTTTATAAAATATTTAAATTATACAAAGACTGATCACTAAAGACAGACATATTTTATTTGTAAAAATTGATTAAAGATATCACTTTGCAACTTATATATTTGAAAACAGCAAGTTTTCTTACATAATATTGCCAAATGGCATGTATGTGTCTTCACATGACAACATCACTCTTTATAGTAAACATAGCTTATCTTTTGCCTTTAAAAAAAATTAAAATGATACAAGAACACCATCACAATATTTCATCCTCTAAGGAAAGCATCCTCAGAAACTGCTGTATGAAATGCTATAAGAAGCATATTGTGAAAGTGTACTGTTTTGTACTTGGCTTTTAAATAGTTTAATAAGTCCAGAGAAAGCAGTCTCTCTATTGTGAAAAAAGGAGCATCTGCAAATGTTGTGACTGAAATCAACATCATTATAGCTGTTTTGCCACTCATGTAGATCATATAAGTTATATAAACTCTGATGGAGCAAATTGCAAAAAAAATAACCAGCACTTCATTATGAAAGATGATAACTTCTTCATGACTTCTTATCAGGACTGTGGAGTTGGTAAAAAACACTCGACTTCGACTCCCGACTCTGGCAAAATCAAATACCAAGTCATTTTATAGGGACCAGAGACACTTGTAGGGGGTACACTACTCTGAACACTGAAAGGAGCCTGGGGCATTTACCCAAATACCTTTATAGTTAGTATTTTTAATATTTAACTTACATTAATATTTATTTGTACAAAAAAATTAATTTTTAACAAATATNATTCAAATAACAATATGCTCTTTAGGACAAAACAGCTTATATTTATTAATCATTTTAAACATTTTTAGGTCATTCTTTTTAATATAAGAACATTTCCCATGAACTATGGAAAACTCAGACCCATACTGAGAACACTCCTCTTGTCATTTTGAGCAAAAATTGTAACCGAGGAAAAAAATTGACTCCTGAGAAACACTTGGCTTAGATAAAATTTAAGAAATTTAATTTTTTGTTAAGCAACATTTTCCCAACAAAAAAGTTATCAAAATTATACTAATATATATAGAGTAAATTGAGACAAAATTTACAATATGACCGACGATGTCTCACGTGACAATAAACAAAGGAAACTTAACCTAACTTAATTCTAACTTAACTAGTTTTTACAATAGTAGTAACATCCTGGATCAAGATGGTGGTTTTTAGAAGTAAAAATTAAGATGGAAGTGTGGGAATCTGGGGTTAAGAGGGTTCTCTCTCACCCATGTTCAATGTCAGATCCAAAAGATCTGCCCACAGTATCATTGGATGGGATTATAGTAATATTTTATTTGTGAACAGGAAGTTCTTGTGATCTTCCTGTAGATTTTTCCTGACACCAGCCTAATTAGTGTGTTAGGCATGCAAAATAATATTTTTATACTCTTCCAAGGGGGAGGGATTGTGGACTCCCGATAAGGCTTTGGCTTATATTTGAAATCAAGAATGAGATCAGTTTAACAAATTAAAACAAAATTTAATGATTTTTGTGATAACTCAGGATGTATTTTCTTCGTAATTGAAGTTTAGACTATTTACAAAAATTAAATTAAATTTTTCAAGTCTATCGAAAATAATGAATATAAACATACAAATATACAATTACACACTGATAGCTTCTAAAGTCCGTATCTAAAAGCGAAAGAGAGTTTACATCAATAAAAACATATTACCTCTATTGATAAATGTTGATCCTTTCATTGGACTGTCACACAATTGGCCTTGATTAATATATTTCTTATAGAGAGGTTAATTGATGATATTTAGCAGATGGAGATTCGAATTCCTGTGAGATGGAGATATAGGTGGGTTTTGGAGTCTGGTGATGTGGAGCTGGAGCAGGATTATGCTTTTCTTATGGCTTCCACACTTCACTATATATGGCAGTTTCTTATATTTGGGTGTCTGCCCTGAATTTACCTTTTTACCCCCTTTTATTCTAAAATTCTCTCTAATCGGATTTTAGTATTCATAACATCTGATGGGATATTATTTATGATGCAAATGGACAGATGTTAATTGGAGATGTGTGATAACATTTTTCCCAAGGGAAGTTTTACTTCCCTTCCCACGAATTTGACAGAAATGTGTTAAATTTGACATCAATTTAATATTTTAACAATTTCTTATTAAAATAAAATTATTCTGCTTCTGAATTCTCACAGAAGGATTTAGAAGAAAGGGGAGATGGTTGGCAAATTAACCTGGGGTCTCTTTTTTTTGGTGATGTGGGGAAATTCCTTTTTGTTCTTTCCAACATGCTTGTGTTACTCCTTCTCCAAAAACTCAATCTCAAAAGATGTCCGTCTCATCCTTCTCTGTCCCAATATCTTCTTTGTCCATTACTTCTGACCAATCAGGTTCTACCCCTTTTGTTTTAAAGAACACATCAGACCAACCAATAAGGGCGAGTCCAGATGGACGAAGCCTGGAAGAACTAATTTTAAAAAAAAGGGAGGAAAGTTAAGAACACGAGGCTGGATCAAGCCACATCTGTCCCATCAAAGATCACATTAATGTAGACAAAATTAACAAATAAACAAACTATCTTTCAAAATGAAGACGGCAAAAGTGTATTGAAATAATTGTTAATGAATAATTTTCCAAGTTGTCAACTTTTATATTATAATTTATTCTGTAATAATTTTTTGTATTATAAATTAATTATTTTTTAATTTTTAATTTTAGAAAAAATATAGTATCAACATTTGTAACAACAGAAAGTGGTCTTACTAGAGTGTTTCCTTTGAGGTATTTTTTTAATTATATTGCTTCATAAATGTATTGACTTATATTTTAAAAATTATATGAAGAATTCTAAAGTTATTAAATACATTTACTGAATAATAATTATGATATAAATATGTACTCTTTTATCATAAGT
Source organism: Centruroides sculpturatus (assembly GCF_000671375.1). Lineage (NCBI taxonomy): Eukaryota > Metazoa > Arthropoda > Arachnida > Scorpiones > Buthidae > Centruroides > Centruroides sculpturatus. Next base: position 160,524 of record NW_019384582.1, on the reverse strand, counting down.
CATCACATACCACAAATATAATAATGCAGTTAACAACAAAGGATAATACTAAAGTAAATACAGAAAATCAAGCCTGAATTATATTAATAATCAAATGTAGAGCCATATTAATTATCAGGTTATAACTTGGCTAATTATACACAGATATTGTGAAATTTGGAGTAAAGAGATGTGGCTATGCTTCCATTCATTCATTCAGCATCCTCTTTACAGAGAGTTGTAGTTAATGGACAGTTCTCCACTCTTCACGGTTGTAGGCTTTTCCCAAGCTTCAGTCAGTCCATTGTATGCTGCCATCTTGTATTAAATTTAATAACTAGAAATAAATAAATTACTTTCAATATTTTCTTCTAGAATATTTTATTCAAATAGGACTCAAACTCACAATGTTGCTTACTATGTGACAGGGCTGTGGAGTTGGTAAAAAAAACACTTGACTCCGACTCCTGACTCCAGCAAAATTAAATACCAAGTCATTTTATGGGGGACAGAGGCGCTCTTAGAGGGATACCCTACTCGGAACTCTGAAAGGAGCCTGCAGTGTTTACCCAAATACTTTTATAGTTAGTATTTTTAATATTTAACTTTCATTAATATTTATTTGTATAAAAAAATTAATTTTTAACAAATACTTAAGAGGAGAAAGGGGACAATAAAATTCTATATCTACATAAATTTGACAGCATTTGCATTTCAATTTCACCCTTCCAGAAGAGTTTGTCCAACTAAAAAGTGTGCAATTTAGCTACTTCAGCCCGTTGTTCAGAAAAGAAAAATGTATACTCTGATTAATTAGTCTGGCTCATTCAGAAAAATGGAGTACTTATTTAGAGCAGGGATAATAAAGGAATGATTCAAAAATATTCAAATTCAATTGCGTCAAAATAATTTAACTACTAAACACAAATACTGCAAAAAATACTACATATTTGATAAATTAAATTGATGCATTTTGTATTTAAAATAAATGAATTATAACAAAATACAAAAAGATTTTTAAAAATTAATAAATATATAATAAATTTTTTTTTCATTTAAATAAAAAAATTAAAATAAATTTAAAATGCGGGAGTTGGTGTCAACACATTTTTTTTTCCGATTCCTCTGGCCAGAAATTTGTCCTGACTCCACAGCCATGCTTCCTATGGCAAATATTATGAAGAAGTTGCTCAAAATCAAGCGCAAAATAGCATCATTTGTGTTCCATAATACCATGTAGTTCTGAAGTCCAACTTATGGGGGGGTTATTATTTTGAAAATTTCACAGCTGACCTAAAGAGGTCAGAGGTGATTCTGAAAGCTATTATGATGAATGGTCTATGATATATGTTTGGAGATTGGCATAAACATTTGAACAAATGCATTTAAATGCACTTGTTCAAATGTTGGACTACATTAAAAAAGACCATGTGCTTATTAATTCAGAGTAATAAATAAGTTAGGAAGGATATCAGTTTGTCTTTATTAATCAACCCAAATAAAAAAATGCAAAAGGAAATTGTTATTCTATTTATACACATTATATTAACTGTAATCACAGTTATTCAGTTTTATTATGACAAAAATGAGTGGTTATAAAGTAGATGTTTAAAACCTGAAGATGACTAATAAATGCAATAAAAAATGTTTAATTAATTTTTGGACTAGATTGTTGCTTTTTCTATTCTAGTCAATTAATTTTTATCTCCTGCATATATACTTATTTTATTTTGAAAAGTTGGAGCTTTTTTGAATTTATAATTTATATTCCACACTCAGTTTGTAACTTTAAGATAACTTGTTGAACAGGTCAGAAACACCTATGTAATTAAATATTTTTTACTGGATAAAGTTAGTTTTATCTTTAAATTAAAATTTATCCTGTTGTGAAAATATAATTTTTTAATTTTGATGATATGAAACCGTGCTTTACAATTTGTTTATGCTTCTAACACAATANGGTCTGTTCTATCGTGTGGGCGCAGAATGACTTTCTGAGACAGGTTTACCATATAAAACTGTTTATTAAACGTAGAAGTTTTCCTTACAAATTCCTTGATGGATGAAGTAGCACCACAAAGCGCGCAGAAAAAATCCAAAATAAAGTTTGAAAAATTCGGTTTTCGTTACTTGTGGATGGATGCTGCCGGTGAAATACTCCGTAGGCCCCGGGGCGTTGATCACGGCTTTCAGTGGCTTCTCGTTGGACAAACTGACGAATCTGTAGATCGCTAGGAGACACCCAGAGAACGATACTTCCATGATGTTCTAAAATGTTCTTTTATTTTCCAAAGATTTGGAACATGCACGTCCAGGAGAAGAATCACTATGCATCCAAGCACCAAGAGCCTTTGTCCCTTGAGTTGCACGGTTTTATAGATTTCTTAACTGTAGTCGCCTCTCCATTGGTCTCTCATTGTCACCTGGTGACAATTTGAAACCTAATGAAGGGCATGGGAGAGGTCAACGTTGCAACTGAATATGATTCCTCTCTCTCGTCGCATTTTCCTCGAATTTATCCGTTTCCATTGTTTAACTAATTTACCAAAAAAAAACAATTGCATTGTTCAATCGAGACACCTAATCCGTTTCCTTAGTGTCTGAAAAGGAGCTCTTTATTTTCGATCGACACCCCTCATTCAGCCTCTCAATCGATTCCTGTTCGGGTCCTCACATAAGGAGATGCAGGAAAAAGTGTGTACAATTCTTGTACAATGTTAAAAATTAACTGTTACTTTGGCAGCATCATTTACAACTAAATTTAATGAATTTGAGAGATGCACAACATACAGAAAAAGCTCTAGAATTTATTTTCCTTAAATTTACAATTTATGTATCTGTTGTCATAAAAATTTGTCTTTCTACTTCTTTCCCAAGATTACAAATATTCAAGTACAAAGTAACTGGTTTCAACTTATTTGTACTTAAAAAGTAATTAAATAATTAAGCGATTAGGGAAATAGGGACATAAATGAGCCCTGCTAAAAGAGCCAGAATTTTACTTAACAAAAGCTTAACTGAACCAATCTCTAGCCAAGTACAATGGGGACTGATTTCTTCATAATAATAGATGTAATAAAAACGGAAATTTTTCCAATTCAATGAGAGTGACTGAAAAGTTGTAAATTTTGTAAATTTCCATGGACACGAATTAGTTAGAAAACAAATGACAAACAATCTATTAAGTTTAACATATTTAGATTTTTACAGCTATGGTGAGAAACGTTTAAAATTTACAACCCTGTTGCATCTTTTGAGGTATACTAATGATGCAACAAAAGAGGCATTTGACATTGGCCAGTATCAGNTGGTGAGTAAAATGGCGGCTCGTCTCTGATTCCAGCAAAGAGAAGAAAGGAAACATTGGGGACGCACGTTCAAACCTAACCTCACCTAACCTATTCTAATAATTTGGTTGGTAATAATTATGGTAATTTATTAGAATAGGTTAGGTTAGGTTTGAACGTGCATTCCCACTGTTTCCTTTCTTCTGTTTGCTGGAATCAGAGACGAGCCGCCATTTTACTCACCATAGGTAACATTAACTGCACAATTATATCATGCGATCACCAGAAAAAGTATGATAACTTTATTATTTTTCGTCTCCAGTCCAAAAGTAGAGTATCATTGAAGTCATCTCGGTCCCCTCAGTTCAGATAGATACTCAAAGTCCCAAATTCCATAGGTGGTTATCTGTATAATAATTTCCCTAATTGTATTAATATTTTAAATCGTTTGATTTTTTGTATGTTTTTTAATTTGTTGATGATTGATTCTATCAACTAATTTGTTGATTGTTTGATTGTATTAACTTGATTCTTTAGATATCGAAAATTAAATAAAGAACATTATGTTAATTTAAGCGTACAGAAACGTTGCTGTTGTTTCAGCAAAGATCTTATTTCCACTTTACCAAGTGCCTATCGGGCTGCGATTGGCTCATGTATTTAATCATTCATATAACGTAACATTCGCTTAGCGTGGAACGTATCTAAGCGTTATAGGGGGGTCTACTGTATTTCTCAAATTACCTAAGTAATGTACACATTAACGATTTTCGAGCTTTAGCGGTAACATATGCAAGAATTTAGTTTATTGTTTGAATTAATTTCTATAAAAATACACTTTGATGACTTTGAATATTTGATTTTATTAGTGGATTCTCAAATATCATTCAGTAATTTTGAAAAACTCCAATTTTTGATATTTCTGAAGATTTTTTTTCTAAAAAATAACAAAATTTTATTGTTGAGATCTATAGATACATTACTCTTGTATCTAGGTTTTATTAAAACTGATTGCATTTTAAAATGAGTGAATCTGTTAAGATTGTATAAATTGTGATGATATGAAACCGTGCTTTGCTATTTGTTTATGCTTCTGACACAATATAGTGCTATAAATTAAGACACTTGGCGGATTTTCTCATCTTTATTTAGTTGACTAAATAAAGTTGAGAAAACCCGCCAAGTGTCTTAATTTATAGCACTCTATTGTGTTAGAAGCATAAATAATTTTTTAAGTTATATTTTGAGAATTTTTTAGCACAGGATCTAAAACATTTTTTTATAATTTATTAAATATGAGAAATTTTTAACAATTTATAGTGAATTTTTAATTATTCAATATTATTCTATTCTGAGATGAAAGTATATTATTTCAGAACTAAAATGAAAAGTGACAGGTTTGCTATTGAGTTTTACAGCATAGTTTAATTGGATAATTTGATTAGAGTGTATGTTTTGTTGCATGTTTTATGTATTTGTTTATTATTATTATTATTATTGTGGTGTTAGTGGAGTGTATCCTGTACAGCATATATACTGATGCATAGTGTTATGCTAGACCAAATTCAAGGCATAACTGTAAAGTTGATCTTAGCACAAAACTAACCCTTGAACAAACTTCAAGGTATGAAAGGAGCAAATCTGACCTCTCGGGGCAAGCCAAAAGAGAAAGTAATGTCTATGTACTGTACATACAAGTACATAGAACAATATGTATGTGTGAAAAACAAGTGAAGATGCTCAATGGATTATTTAATATAACAATAATTAATATTGGGCAATTATTAATATTGTAACATGAGAAAAAGTATAAACAAATAAGTTATCAAAACAAACACTGGACTATTAACAAATGTGTTAATACAGTAAAACCTGTCTATGGCAACCACCCACGGTTCCTTCAAAAAGTATTCTTTTAGACAGGTGGTCGTCCAATACAGGTGGTGCTGTAATAACATATTTCTGTATGTATTTTGTGCACTTTTTAGCCATTTCTACTAAAAAGCAAAACTCGAGGTGAGCAAAAATAAGCAAATTTTTTCAACGATAGAGCTATATTGGTATTGTATTTTATTCTTATAGAATAAACTGATTTACAGGAGTCGTTGTGATATTATAAGACAGATTTATTACCAATATTTTAAAGATTAATACAATAGTCGCATTTTCTCAATTATAATGCACACTTTTTTTCCGACCTAATTAATTTGACTCAGTTTTTTTCGTTTGCTTCTCAGTTACATGTATTACGTTATTGATATATAAGCGTGTGGTATCTCTCCACCACTTTGGTTGTGGTTTTCATTAGTTTAATCTTATTTTAACTTAATATTAAAAATACTGTATATTTTTAATATTTAATATTTTTTTAAGTACAATAAGAAAAATTATTAATTAATAGTCTAATTAAACGATTTTATTATTTTTTCTCATAATGTGATTACGAAAAAGGAAGGTTGCCTGTAAAACTGATTTTTGCATTAATGCGTTTATTGTTTTTTGAATATTTTGCAAGCGAAAATTACTTGGATATTATTTTTCTAAAAATATTATGGAAATAAAGTAGGTTGATACAGAAACTATTTATTGCACATGTACTGTATGAGCTTCAAAATGAATAAATAAAAATAAATTTTATCAAACAATGAGATCAGCCGATTAATTGTATTGTATATAGTATTTTATATCTCCAAGGAAAGTAATGTAGGTCTACGGTAAAATAAATTTCGTTTTCCCACAGTTAAACTTTGCCGCTAATTGCTGTTGTGATAACTTTATTAACATGATCTTTTAACGACAGCACTTTGCATTTTTTTCGTTTTTCGGAACTTTCGAACAAACTGAAATGAATTTTCTTTGTTGCTAGACTAATTCATTAACATCTGCACCTAATTTCAATGGTGGGCGAAGTGCCCAAGGTGGGTTCGAACGACAGTTTAGACCAGATATATTCGCGGAAGTGGTCGCTTATTACAGTTGTATGTTTTGGACCAAAAATCGATGCCTGCGGTCATGTTACACAGGTGGTCGTTAATACAGGTAACTTATACAAAGACTCTCTGGATAAACTATTTGGTGCCAGAAATTTTTGCCTGTTTTGACAGGCGCCCATCGAATGCAGGTGGTCGCCTAAGTAGTTTTCACTGTAATAATAAATTCAATGGTTATTCAAAAATACAAAATATAAAACAACTAATAATTATAAACAGAGAAATATGCCAAAACAATACTCTGATCATTTTACAGTTTAGACCACCTGACAGCACTAGAAGCCACTCCTCAACATTGCCACATTATGACCATCTTTTTATACTGTTCAGTTCTCAGCCATCATCTACTTTGTTTACATATATACTTGGATATATGTTTTATCCATTCCCTGCTGGAAGTGACTCTAGTTCTGACAATTATGTACTTAATATTTTATCATTGAATAAAATGGTTTCTTTTGATTTGTCTGTTTTTTATTATTTTATTTTTCTTTCTTCTGGAAGTTGACGTCATGTATCTTATGGCATCTATCACATCAGTAAACTTAATTAATTTTCATTTTTTCCAGTTTCCCATCAGTAATGTAAAGTAATTGCCTTAACTAAACAGAATCCCCAAATAAACATAACTAAACAAAAATAAGTAATTAAGAACAAAACAAAGTTGGGTTCTCCATCACATAACTACAAAAAAGTGTTTTGTTTACATGCTGTTCATGTATATATCTGTGTTTAAGAATTTTTTGAATATGAGAGAAGTGTTTTGTATGTCAATTTTCTATAATATGATGTATGTATTATTATGAAGTGCCAATATTTCTAAATTTTTATGTAGTGTATGTGGTATGACACTTTATTTTGTGAGCAAGTTCTGAGTACTTACTAATTATTATTATTATATTATGGTGTTGACAACAATAACTGAAACATCTATTGATAATGATGCCAAGATTCAAATGAAAAATAAATATTCTGTTCAGATTATTGAAAGAAAATTACATATATATCTTAATCCATATCTATTTAAAATGATACAAAATCCTACCATAATTCAAACATCAAGAAGTCGTGCCATATTTTTGTGGATTCTTTCTTTATTGTTTCATATGGAGACTATAGCCTTTTAGCTTTTTCTCCAAAGCACACCACGTAGTTATTAGACAAAGCAGTTAGTGCAGTACACAAATTGTTCCAAGATTTCTATATGTATAGGTGTTAAAATTCTGATGATAGTGAGATCCAAGGTCAAGGAATGATCCAACTCTTGGCGGGCCCCTGCATACTGCAGGCAAACTAGCCAATAATGAAAAGATGTTTCTGGTGAGCCACAGTGGGAACAATCAGGCGAGACGCGCAGGCGTTTTGAGTAAAGGAACCCATTCGATGGGGCCTTATCAGTGTGAAGACGGACGAATAGAGTTGCAGTGTGACATGACAATGCGTGTTGATAGATCCAGGATGAGAAAGGTTGGAGATGGTCGTGACCTTTTCTCTAGAGAATAGTGGACCAGGTGTCAGTGTAAGAGCGAGTAATCAATTCTCGCAAATTATGGATGAGGTCACATGCCATAAGAGGCCTCCACCAGGAACTGGTGAGAATGTCATTGCTCGCTATCTGGTTGGCCGCTTCATTAATATGGATACCAACATGTCCCAGGGTCCACACGATTTTGAGGGGGGTGGGATGTGAACTGATTGTTGCAGCTAGATCAATGATGACCACTGGGGAGGAAAAATTGACATTGACAACTGCCTGGAAGACTGATTTACTGTCCGAAAGAATGGCTGTCAGACTGTTAAAATAGGTGCTGATGTGAACTGCCCGTTGAATGCATATTTTTGTGGATTGACCAGCATGCCAGCAACCCTGGGGGTTTCTTGCACTTTTGATATTCCACAAGTATTTTACACTGTTAGAAAGAAGACAAAATGAATAAATTAAACATATAACTGTAGCTTTTGATGTAATGCTGACAGTTTTGCAATTTTTAGAATAAAAACTGGTATCTATAACAGCATTTCTCAAACTATGGGTTCAACCCAATATTGGGATGCAATGGATCATGAAATGATACTACCTTCTGCAGAAATATTTGTATTACTGAAATATTTTGCAAGAACTAGGAATAGATGCATCTGTTATGCACTGAAAATTTTTAACAATTTGTTTCTTACTCTTTCTAATTATTGTTGTCATTTAGTAACAAAATTAAGATTGTAGAATATGTTTATATGAAATTGATTTCTCTTTTGAATAACATGAAAATAGATATTTTATGTAAAGTTGTAGTCATAAAGCCATTTAAGTTGCAATGGTTTTGAAAATAATTATTTTTATTCAAACCTTTAGGTTTATTGTCATACATAACAATGAATTATAAAAAATAAATAACAGATGAATTTTTGCACGTGTGGATCAATAAATATTATTTGTTTTTGTATATATATAAACTGAAATTTATAAAATCTTACAATCTGAAAAGTACAGTACATTTTTAAAAAAAGGCTCATTAAGTTTATAAAAAGAAACTTTTAATATTTTTCAAAGTAAAATAGACTCATGAATAATTTTGAAACAATCTGTTTTACTTACAGTTGTCAGTTTTACATTTTTTAATGGTTAAATTTCAAAAATAAAAAAATCCAGCAACAAGTTGTCTAACTTTCTTGATGGTTATGAGATTTTATTTAGAAAATAACTTTTATATTTTTAATTATTTTCAAATGGTAAAAAGCTTAATTTTGAGGATAGTGATCAGTTTCATAAAAAGTTATAAATGTTAATAAAGTATAACATCTTTATTACGTTCCACCCTACTGGAGATATGACACATTACCTCCCTCTATCTCTCCCCCTCAACCTTTTGCCACCAAAATTTAATAGCATCAATGCCCTTTATACATAAGCTGCTGTGCCAATTTTGTTTCTTAATCTTCACCCCATCCTGAGCTATTAAATGAAATATATACCAACACACACACACACCCATGAAATTTTTTCTTTTTCTTTTTTTGTTGTTCAGGATGTCTCAAAATGTGGAGATTTGCAGAAAACTCAGATTTCTGCAAATTTTATATGATTCTAATATTTTTCTTATGTATACATAACAGCTGGGAAAGTAAAACTGAAATTGAAATTAATTATTTGTTACAAATCAAAATTAGCCTGAACTGCTCTTAATAGAAATGTTCTCAATGTTACATTTCAGGAGTTATTATAAATAATGCATAATATAATATACAGTAGCTCCAATTTACCAGGTTTTTTTAAATTTTATATTATACGTATTTGGGTTGCAGAACCATTACAAACAAATATATTGGGTTGCATGAGCAGAAAGTTTGAGAAGCAGTGATTTATGAGATACCACACAATGTAACTCATTCTTTTTTCCCATGCACCTTCTGGAGAGGGATGTATAACCTTGTTTAAGCCAGCATGCTGGTTTTTTTTAATCATCTGGGAAATATCTGATTTTGTGGTCTGTGACAATACTTACAAAATGTCATTTGAAAATAATAGAAAATAAATATGATGTACTGTACATCATTGTCAGTTTTCTGAGAAAATTGAATTTTTTAAAATATATTCACACATTAGAAGAAACTTATAAAGTAGTTTTCTCCTGATGAAAAGTGAGTAATTGAAATATAGTAGGATTTAATGGACTAATTGGAAAGAGGGATTGTCTGCTATTACCAAAAGTTTATAAAATCAAATATGTTTTAAAAGCATATATTAATAATGAACTAACAATGTACAAGATGTATTAAAATGTTGTTATAATATTTAAGTACCCAACCATTTAACATATATTTGCAAATTAAAAAAATTTTCTAAATTTTTCCTTTGGGACAGAAATTTTTTTTTCCATTAAGTCAAAGATCTGATGTATGAAGCCAAACTACTACCAGATTACATTGGGCTACTTTTTCTGCAATTATTTTTAATGAATTTTTAAATAATTTGTTACTAGAGGAAGGCATTTGGTGTAATCTCTTATTAAATTTAATAACTATAATTAAATTAAATAATTTAGTATATTCTGGAAGAAAAGAATCAGCCTGGAGCAGGACTTAGATGCATTGCCAGTTATGCTACTTAACCTCCTGGATAATCATGGAAAAGTAGTTCAGTGTAATCTGGTAGTTGTTTGGCTTATTAGTATATATTGAGTTTTAAGATGTTTGTATAAATAGATTTGCTATACTTTTAAATATTTCCTTTGCTTAATCTATGGGGCTATTTTTATTTGTAGAAATCAGCTTTAATAAATTTCTTTAATATTTCCATAAATAAAGTATAAATTAAAACCACACATTTTTTTCTGAAAATATTAATGAAATCAAAATTTTTAAAGTAACTTCTTCAAATTAGACTTATCTGCATTATCTTTTAAAACATATTAAATATCTATTTTAGAAAAGAAATAATTCTTATTTTAATATTTTTTCTAGTGCTTTAGTTCTTCTGTCATAGTTTGGGCTTCTTATTGTACGTCAGTAGGAATGTTGTTTTCTGTACTGAAAATCATTAATGTCTGCCTTCATCGAATGTTTGACAGTGGAGATTGTGTTGAAGAATCAAGTGACGAGTCTATGAAATCTGATGCTACTGATGGAGATTCCAGAACAACACAAAATAGATCTCAAAGAAAGTATGTATTTTAGTTTTTTTTAATATTTTGTTAAAATAATCTTAAACTTATGATATTTTAGGTATATTCCTATTGAATATTGAAGTTATTTAATAATTGAATTTGAACTGTATCTTGTATATTATAGTGAAACAGAACATATTGAAATGACTGAATTGAATTCAAGAAGAGAAGGAGAAACACCCCCTGTCCAGTGTAGTTCACGTAATTCATTTTCTGAGGGTCCAAGTAAACATAGTATATCTCATGTTGATTCTATGGAGTTCCTAAATAGATTAATTAATTCTGAACTAGAAGTAAAACCATGTGGAAGTACAATAGGTATGTTGGAATCTATTTTATCTTTATTTACTTTTGAAATGAAATATAAATGACTACTACTCTCTTAAATATGTATTACTACAGTCAAAAATCCAACATTTGTAATTATTAATATAGTAATTAAGATAAAAAGAATCATTATTGTAGTATTTTCAAGTTCATACAATTTTCTTTAGAAAAGTAGAAGAGAGAACAAATACATTAAATACCTCAAGTAACTAAACAGGATTATAATGCTCAATATGACTAGTATGTTACACAATTAAATTCTACAACCACTTTCTAACCAAGACTGTTGAAATAATGAAATGAAGGCACTATTATCAAAGAGCCACATTTATTTTAAAAAATTCTATATTTAAACTTGTGAACAAGTTTAAATATAGAATTTTTAAATATGCATTTCAACCAGATACTAGATCCAAGTCCTTTTTATTTGTTCTAAAATATGAATAAATATCTTTTTAATATAATAAAAATTATAATTTATAACTACAGTAAAAATACCAACTATATTCACATAATAGTGGTATATATTAGGTTTTAACATTTTAAAATTTGTGGCTTACATTTTTTTTACATCATGTGAGTTGACACACAATAGAGTTTATTCATTCTACTATATTGATGATGTATCTAGGATGTTATTCTAGCACTTATCTAATTTACATCCTGTATTTAAATTAACTAAATTTGTAGGTTTTAATAACATATTTAATACAATGCTCTTTTAGTCACCTTTTAATAATAATCTTTCCTTTATACAATCTTTTTTATCTGTATAACATTTTTTATTTTGCATTTGTATGAACTGTGGGGAATCTTTGTTTTAACCTAATAGAAACTTTATGTTCCTTAATATGTAATTTTAATTTTCATCCAGTTTCACCTAAATAATATTTTTTATCTTTTGTACAAACACAACAAATTCTACATACAATTCCTTCTTTTTCTAATTTTTTCATATTTTTTATATGCCTTAAAACTCAGTTGCATATACAGTGAAACCTCGGTATACGACCTTAATCCGTTCCTGGTGTTTGGACTTATACTGAATAGGACGTATACCAAACCAACCTTTCCCATAAGAAGTAATGTAAAAATAATTAATCCGTTCTCAATTAAAAAAAGTGGCTGGCTTTAAACACCTCGCTTTCCTGGCTAGTTCCTGCTTGATTTTTCATGAGATCAGCGTGTATCTTTTTAACTTTTTCGCAAATAATTGCTTTTGATACTCTGTCACCAGCACACTGTTTTTCAGTTATCCAAAGCAAAAGCAATTTCTCGACACGATTTAATGTCTTCGATCTATGTTTAGAAATTGATTTAACCTCTTTTGCAACGTTAGCAAATTTAATAATGTCTTTATTTTTCACGATTGTCGATATCGTCGTTCTCGGAATACGGTATGCAACAGTTAAATCTCGAACACGCGTGCCACCTTCATATTTCTCAACAATCTCTTTTTTTTCAGTTCCATTGTGATTTTAGTCATTTTTTTCTGTTGCCTTTTTGCAATTCATGATTAATAAAAATAATAACATTTTACTTACAAATTAAAATCAGAAGAAATTTAACAAAGTTATAAATTGTGGCATCGCGAACGTCTAGTCTGGTATAATACACCGATAGTGCTACTTGTTCATAGATGGCGCGTATAATTGAATTAAGTCGTATACCGAACAAAAATCGTATACCGAGCAAAATTTGTTTTGTCTAAACAGGACGTATTCCGAATTGGATGTATTCTAAAGCAGACGTATACTGAGGTTCCACTGTATTTTTAAATTTTGGGACTATACATATTCCATACAATGTCCAAAAAATGCATTGTTTGGACATTGGCATTTCAAAAATGGTTCCTTAAGCACAAAGGTATATATCAAGCCCACCCATGACCCATTACACATTCCTTCCTCCTCCAATGATCCACACACGTATAAGCTTTTGGCATTTAGAGCTCTTATTAGAAGAGCATTCCATTATTGCTCCAACTTGTATGACAGGTTGCAAGAATTGAATAGGATCAGAACCATTGCTAGAACCTTGGGATTTAGAGCAAAAATTACTGAGGAGTTAATAAGCTCATACTCAACTCCTAACAAAAAAAAGACAAAGCAGAATATGAACAAAGAAGTTACTAAGTTTACTTACAACAGAGGAATGTCCAGTATCATGAAGGAAATTGCAGACTACAAGAATACAAGATTACTATACAAAAGGGCTTCCATGGTTTATAATTTGTTTAGAAATGCCAAAGATATGATCAAAAAGAAAGAACAATCTGGGGTTTACAAGATACCATATAAAAATGATCAATTAGGCCTGAACAAAGACTATATAGGTGTCATCACCAGGAATTTCAGCAAAAGGCTTAAAGATCATATATATGATGTAAATGAAGGGTAGTATACTACAGCACTATTCAGAGTAGCACAAACAGAGGGTTTGGTTGTTGAATGGAATGAGGTTAAGATTGTTAGATTTGTGCGCTCACTGTCTTAAGCAATGACTGTAGAAAAGTTTGAAATATATAGATCCAGCCTTACTGGCAAGTGTTTAAACCACAAGATGCCACAGGATTACCATTGGCATGGAAATTTATTATCAAAAATAATTCAGTAAAATATACAGTCAACCCCTCTATAAGATCATAGATACATTCCATTTTTTAGGAATCCGATTTCTTACGAGTCGTTCCAATCACAGCCCGACACATGTGAAGTTTACGGACTACGGCTTGAAAGGTTTTCTTCCATAAAATTAATCGATTCTAGACTAATCTGACTCAACATTTCCAAAATACGTATATTTTTTTTGGAAATAATCTGTATAAACTACGCTATAAACAAAAAATTGTAGGATTACTTACCGAGTGTGCANAAGGGTTGACCGATTAATTCATTCCTGATTGAACGATTTTTCCTTTTACCCCTTCGATTTTTCCTTTCTCCCTTTTTAGTTAGAACATGTTCTACCTAAAAAGGGAGAAAGGAAAGGGTTTGTCCAAAAGTTACCTTATGGTCTTCCTATGAGCACAGTTTCCTTTACTTGGAGATGGGCCACTTTGGCACGAGCGTCCATAGAATCCGCCAGCTCAGGATGCTGGTCTCAACGATATGATGGCTGTTGTTTGAATCTAAATGTAATTATGTGCACAATACCTTCCAAGAAAACTTTAGCTGTCTTCCAACTCATTCGAGAGGCCTTGAAAAACTGTTCAGGAATCTTTGCCCCTTTGCTTTTAAAGGACCTTCCAGTCCAATCCAGAGCAGGGTCAGTAGCTCACATTCATGTCCATCTCAGATGGGTTACCTGTGTCATATGTCTTGCTAAGGTGACCCTCTCCAGAAAAATTGAACTGCCCAAGTGAAAGACAAAATCGCTTTGTCTCTGCCAAGTATTAGGCCTACATGACATTAGTGTATGTAGTGTCTAATATTTTTGGACGATCTCTAAAATATATTAAATTTGCTAAATTCCTTTTCTCCTACTGCCCCAATTAAGTGATTCAATTATGTATTAATTTATTAGTTTGGTTTCCATTTTTTGGGATTTAGTCCAATAAAACAGCTGCCCCAATTAACTGGTGGTCCAATTAAACAGAATTGACTGTATATCTTTTTGCAATGTGGTTTTTATTTAAATAAAAGTTATGTTTAAAAGAATTGATTTATATAAAATAAGTTTGATAAACACATCAATCTACTTTTTGAGTAATCTAACTGCAATTTATAATTCAATTCTTGAATTATTCACGACAAATAAGTTATGGAAGAGGAAGAGAAGGAATTGTTATTGGCCCCTGGGGACTTGGAGAACGTAATGATAGAGGTGAAAGATTGATTGATTTCTGTAGGGAAAAGGACTTGACTGTGATGAACACATGGTTCATCACAGTCAAGTCCTTTTCCCTACAGATGTATTTATTGTTTTATGTATTTTATGTATTTATTGTTTTACATACAAAATGTATGTAAAACAATAAATATTGGTTATCAGAGACATAAGGTGTATGTGTCATAGTATTTAAAGAATCTGAGTATATATTGAAATCTGTTTACTATTCATAACAAATATCTTTTGATACTAATACTAAAACATATTTGCATCTTTTTATTAAAGATTCTTCATACATTCATCAATATTTATTGATAGAAACATTGAGCTAAGTGGAATCTCTAATATTTCTATAAAACATGATTTTCCAAAAAAAAAAAAAAAATTATTTTTTTTTTTTTTAAGTCAGAAAGTTATATCTGGTAAAATTAGGATGCAGTATAGAGAATATACAAGATAAAAACTAGTTGAGAAATTCAAACTTGTAGAAAAGCAATATATTACAACAGATGGAAATATAGCATATTGATTTTAATTTTAAGCATATTGTTTTAAAATTCTGAATTAAAGATAAACCAGTTTGGGCCAGCAGTAAAAGGCTTTCATCAATATTAAATTATTTATGTCCAGATAAAGATGATTTATCAGAAAAGAACAAAGAGGGAGTATACATAGTGTTACTAAAACAAAATAAGGAATTCCTTTAAGTTGCATTAACTTTTATATCAGTTAATAAGAGAATCAAAAGTTTTCTTTGTTAATAAAAATTTTAGTGTTGTAAGCCTAATGTATAATTTAAATTATCATAAAATTTAATTTGTAAAGATTTGTTCTATTTGTTTAGATTGGTATTCAGTACTAACGATTATCTAAAATGTTTCAATTATTAATAAATTGATAACTTTAAGTTTAGCAGTGCTTTTCTTTGTTAAATATTTAAATCCTGTTTGACTTTATTGTCAGAATCGTTGGGGTGTTAGTTAAATAATTTCTGAGAATGAGATGAGATGAAATAATTATTTAGAATTCTTTATTTTTGTTACTAAGAGCTATTTACATTTTAATGAAATACAAATAGCTATAAGAAAAGAAAAATATAATTGTCAATTAAAGTTTTTACTTTTTTGTTTTCATGTACAGTCGATTCTGCTTAATTGGGACACTTTGGGACTAATCCATTTTGGCTTAATATTTAATTAAGCCAAAATGTTCCAATTAATTAAATTAAACGAACTAATAATAAATTCTAAAATAAAATATGTAATACGTAGGTTAATAAATAAGTAGGTAAAAATAATAATTACGTAATTAGGTTGGTTACTTTTTGTTAACATTTCGAAAAGTGGCAAGGAACTTGTGCAATTTTCTCCAGTTTGTTTAATTAATAAGTGTTTTAAACTAATAAGAAATTACTAGTTACAAGGACTAATAATAACTAATAAATATGCAACGTTCTCCTGTTAAACACGGTCGACCACCGATCAGCCGAACGAAAACAGAAAGTAAAAGAAAAAGAATAATTACGTAATTATTTTAATGCTTTATTAAACCAAAATACAGAAAATATTTGTACTATAAATTTGCCAGGCTCACGACAATAGATAACTGATTCACATTACGCTAGTGTTGCCAAATACAGTATTAGTAGTGACATACACAAGGGTTGACCGATTAATTCATTCCTGATTGAACGATTTTTCCTTTTACCCCTTCGATTTTTCCTTTCTCCCTTTTTAGTTAGAACATGTTCTACCTAAAAAGGGAGAAAGGAAAGGGTTTGTCCAAAAGTTACCTTATGGTCTTCCTATGAGCACAGTTTCCTTTACTTGGAGATGGGCCACTTTGGCACGAGCGTCCATAGAATCCGCCAGCTCAGGATGCTGGTCTCAACGATATGATGGCTGTTGTTTGAATCTAAATGTAATTATGTGCACAATACCTTCCAAGAAAACTTTAGCTGTCTTCCAACTCATTCGAGAGGCCTTGAAAAACTGTTCAGGAATCTTTGCCCCTTTGCTTTTAAAGGACCTTCCAGTCCAATCCAGAGCAGGGTCAGTAGCTCACATTCATGTCCATCTCAGATGGGTTACCTGTGTCATATGTCTTGCTAAGGTGACCCTCTCCAGAAAAATTGAACTGCCCAAGTGAAAGACAAAATCGCTTTGTCTCTGCCAAGTATTAGGCCTACATGACATTAGTGTATGTAGTGTCTAATATTTTTGGACGATCTCTAAAATATATTAAATTTGCTAAATTCCTTTTCTCCTACTGCCCCAATTAAGTGATTCAATTATGTATTAATTTATTAGTTTGGTTTCCATTTTTTGGGATTTAGTCCAATAAAACAGCTGCCCCAATTAACTGGTGGTCCAATTAAACAGAATTGACTGTATATCTTTTTGCAATGTGGTTTTTATTTAAATAAAAGTTATGTTTAAAAGAATTGATTTATATAAAATAAGTTTGATAAACACATCAATCTACTTTTTGAGTAATCTAACTGCAATTTATAATTCAATTCTTGAATTATTCACGACAAATAAGTTATATTTTGATATTAATATCAAAAATATTTGTTATGAATAGTAAACATATGTTACTAAATATTCATGATTCATTTCTGCTATCATTGTAATTTTTTGACTTCCTCATTACCAGATTTGGAATTAATGTGAATAATGTATTTTTCATTAAATTTGTTTGTCTTTTGTAAAAGTTGATATTTTTGTTTTGTTTCATTGAAGTATATTTTATATTTGTATTTATATTTACATCAAACAATTTAAAAATTTTATATTTGTTTATTTTTAATATTAATAGAAAAGATTGGAAAATTTTATCATAAATTCTTGTTCTTAATTTCTATATGTATTTTTACATAAACTATTCACAAAATCAATTTTTTAAACTTTATATTTTGTCTGAATTCAAATTTCCATGCAATGTCCATCTTCTGTTATTTTATAGTGTGAATGCTTTTGTCATAATAATAAATACTATTGTATTTTACAGCATATAAGATGCACTCCCATTTCAGCATAAAACATATAGATAAAAAGTATTTAGTATTTAATTTAAGCCATCCTCTACCTTTGGCACTTCTTCAATCAGCTTCAATTTTTTTTTTTTTTATATATTGTGGATAAAAGAGATTTAAATTAAAATACACACTTTTATTTACCAAGAAAAAATAGGAGTTTAAAAGAAGTCTTTACAATTAAAATTTACTGTTAAAATATTTTACTTGAATACTTGCAAAAGCTGCATATAATTTCATGCTATAGTAAATAATAATAATAATAATTATTATTATTTACTATAGCATGAATAATAATATAGTAATCAATAAATAATAATAATACAGAATAAAATTTTAAAATTACAACACACCACACCAGGAAAAATGTTATAACAAACACAGAACCAATTACCGATGTGAAGAAAACAAAAAACTATCTCTGGACAAACATTTACTAACTCTTTCTAAGTTTTTCCATGCTACAACAGTTACCCGATGGAATGTTGTTCGGAACATAAAAGCTTTTTTAAAAGCAACATAAATTCGGACCACTATTTGAACTATAAGTATAAAAATTTAAAGCCACACATGCATTGTCCTGCACATAACAAAGATTTGATCAACAACTATACCATTGTTTCAAGTCAAGCCTGTCAGGCATCAACAATAGGCATTAGGAAGAGTTAGAAAATGTTTGTCCAGAGATAGTTTTTTGTTTTCTTCACATCGGTAATTGGCTCTGTGTTTGTTATTAAATAAAACTTTTCATAGTTTTTACGGACAACTGATGCATTGTAAAAAGAATGTGAATTATCTAATTAGGTTGGTTACTTTTTGTTAACATTTCGAAAAGTNAGTTACAAGATGATTATAGATGCAAATCTTTATTCATTCTTTAAAAAATTGTTTTAAAATGGAGCTAAATATTAATTATAATTGGAAGAAAAATTTGAAAATACTTTATAGAAGTTAAGAATAATTTATTTTTTCATATTAGATATTTATTTTTAATTTTAATGCAAAACAGTTCTTATAACTGTATTTCCATTAGACTCAATCTTTCTCATAATTTGTTGTCAATTAAATTTTATTATTACAACTTTCTAACAGATTTAATTAAAAATTTATGAAAAGTATATTATAATGAATAACATGATATAATTTTTGCAAAAGAAAACAAATTAAATAATTTTGTCATTTATCAACAGATACCAGGTGCTTAAGTAAAAATAATGATCAGTAACATTAACAGATTATTCAAACTTAATTTCTTAAGAAGAAATATAAATTATATTTACTCTTTGTAGATCTTCATAAACTTATGGTTTTATTTCCAGATATTTTTTTGAACAAAAATAAAGTTCAGAATTTAAAAACAATTTATAACTTAAATCACAGTAATCTTCATGAAAATAGTTTGTTTTTCTTCTAATTGACTTAGCTAACCAAGTCATATGCACAAGATATTTCACAAGGATATCATCCATTATGTTCTATTTTATCCAATTTATTTAATATTTTTATCAGTGATAGAAACTGAATTTTTAATTAAGATAAATATAAAAGCTTAGATATCCATTTTAATCATTAGATAATTATCTAGCTTTATGAATATATAGATGATCAGATTGATAATTTCAGACTATGGAATAAGTTGCCATTAAAAAATATAAACACTCAATATGACATACATGAAAGTGATATTAAAAACATCGCCAATATATGAACAGCTATTCAAAAATTTTAAATAAAAAAAGCAAAAGTTATCTGAAGATGAAAAAATATATATTTAAAAATGTTTATAATAAAGATGAATGTATTTCTGTTTTTATAGGTTGAATTTCAGATTTCCAAGTGGATTGATTGGTATTTTTTTTTATACAGGGCTGTGGGATTGATACACAAACACTTTAACTGCAACTCCTCAATTTATTGTGCTTTTGACTCCAATTCTTTTATTTATATATCAATATAGAATATAGATAATAAATATACTAATTATATACTTTTTATATTGATTGAATGCTCACAATATATAAGGCATTTTATCACTATCAACATGAGTCATACTTTTTAGAACCATAATCTATCTAAAGTCTGTAAGTTTGAGTCTAAGGCTAAAGCTATACTATTGTGGCTTTTTTACTTTATTTTGTTAAAGATATTACAACCATTCAATAACTTTAAAGCTTAAAGAACTAAGACAAAACTTAAAAATAAAATCAAGGTTATATTTTTATTAAAACAGTATAAAATATAAAGTAATAGGATATAATAGAAAGGAACTATAAAAAGAAAATCAGGAGCATCTTCCTCTACTAGTTCTATTTTTTTTTTTAAGATTGTATTGTTTGAATATAAAATATAACCTGAAAAATTTGGTTAATCAAATTATTATCTAAGAGTAAATGTATTATTTATAGTACAATTTAAATTTATTAGGAGTTGGAGTTGATCAATTTTTACTGACTTCAGTTAAATTTACAGTGCTGGTTTCTGATTTTATATTCTAGAATATAAAGCAAATTATGTTGTTGAATCTCTGTACTCTGTATTTGAAGCATGATCATCTAATTCTTTCCTTCTTTAAGCATTCTAAATTTTCATAAAATTTTTCACTCCATTTTAATAAGAGCTTTCAATTAAGTTTTGGAATGACTATATTAAATAAAGCTATAATTAATTCTTTGTAAAAGTGTTGAAGTCATTGCAATGAACAAACATTTGTAGTACTAATGATCTAAATGTAGTGATCTTTGTAATCTAGGATTCATATATGATTTATCATATAAATATCAAATGAAAATGTTAATTTTTTTTGTATATATATACATAGAAATTTTTATTCTGTACTTCAGAAATTAGTTAAATTTGATTAATTTGAAGTGTTGGGTAATTTAAACTTGCTGTTATTTCCTTGCCTTGAAATTTGTATATAAATTAGTGTTTAAAATATATATATATAATTAATTCAAATTTTTTAATATAAATATTGATAATTTGAAACTAGTATAGCTCATATTTTGAAAATGAAACTTGAAAGAGTAAATAGCATGTAATCAACTGATTAATAGAATGTGTGTAATTATATATAAAGCCAAACTTGATATTTGAGAATTGCCAATATACCCAAATCCAGCTGTATTATTTGAGAATGTGTCTGTTTTGAAGATTTCCCAAAATGCAGGTTTTTTATAAATTCCTTAGAGGTATGGGAAATTTGTCATGTTGTTTCATTAATATTTGAATTTTGATAGCAAAGTTTTTATGTCCTATACAATATCTATGCATGAAAAATATACAACTTTAGCTTAAAACATTACTATTAATGGAGGGGAAAAGAAAATAAAGAGGAAATATGATATTGCCGGAGAATACTGTATTGACAAACACTAGAGACTTGCAGAAAACTAGTTTAATTTTCAAAAATGGATAATTTAAATTTTTGACTATTTGATTAATTTTTATTTTCCTTGATAATGTAATTAAAAGGATGCGACTGTGTACAAAAGTGGAAAGGCAAATTCAAAGTAAATAAAAATAATAAATGAAAGCTTCTGGGTGATGGATTCAAACTGTTAATTTAGTTTGAAAAACAGTCCAGTATTCTACCAACTATCAGTTCCATCTGAGCCTAACATTTTTCATATTTTGACAATTTGGCTATATGGATTATATAGCCAAAGTACAATGTTCCATCATCTACTCGCATTCATATACCTTAGTGGGGCTCTTGGGAGCACTCTCTCTGAGGGCATGGATGGCTTTGCCATCCGTGCCCTCAGAGAGAGTGCTCCCAAGAGCCACAAAATTCCCTTGCTTTGTTTCAATTGTCAGTATATAGCTGTTTTCAGCTTTGTATTTAATTCTTATTTTCCATCTTCTTTTTGGTCTAAATTCGGTTAGTTTAAGTTAGTCCTAGTTGTAAGTTGGATTAGGGACTCTTAGCTGATTTCAGGTTAGGTTTATCCTAGGTTATGGTATGTTAGTTTAGTTAGTGAGTAAGTTAATGTTTAAAAAAATAATAGAAATAAAAAATAAAAATAAAATAAAGTAAAAATAAAATTTTGGGGTCTTGCATGTTTGTCTTTTGTCTGTCGATTCGTTGGTGTTGTCTAGTTTGTCATTGTGTTCGTTTGTTTTTTGCGCTCTCTGTCTAGCTGTTAAGTAGTATTAAGATTTGCAGTCACATTTAGTTTCATTAGCATTAAGTTGTCATAAGTCTTCCTACTAACAGCCACTTGGCACTAACTCCTACACTCAGCTATTCGTGGCAGCACTGAATCATTGGTGTTTGCTACACTTGGGTTTTCTTTTAGATCCTTCGGGGGACTATGGCCTTGTAGCCTAAAAACTGCACACCAACATCAAACATAGAGGATACTGTAGCCATATGTATGCCATTCAGAGGGATCCTACCTTTCTCTACTATCTGTCTTCTCTCCCTCCTTCTTCCCCTCTCCTTTCCCTTACCCTCTTTTCTGTCGGCTAAACACCTTGTGTACGGTTGAAGTCTGTCTTGTATGTATGTATATGGATTATATGTGAATAACACACCAACAATTGCCATAAATCATCAGGCTTTAACTATCCCAATGATTTATGGCAGTTGTTGGTATGTTATTGCAATGCATCAGGTGTTTATATTTATATGTGGATAATGTATTTTTCTAGTGAATTGAGTTTATTTAACCTTTATTACAAGCTGTAAATATTTAAAACATAAATTTATAATGTTTGCAGTAAGTATATAGTGTATATGATATATTCAAGATGTTATATACTACTTTTTTATTATTTTTTAAAAAATTTTATAAACTTTATCTTGCAGATTTAGAAGTTGATGTACATCATCGAGAAAGTTCTGGTAGTTCAGGAGCTGCATCCTTAAAAAAACCTTTAGATGAACAGTCACAGGGTAATGATAATATTAAAGAAGGTATTTCATCCAGTCTTGTAGCTGAAGTAATGCAAGAAGGTAAATAATAATATAAAATAATTTTATATCAGTTAATTTATTTTTCTTCATTAATTTTAGTCCATTGTAATTTTTGCAGAAATACTTTAATGTACTTTATGTAAAATACTATTTTTAGGAATTTGTTAATTCAATGAAGAGTTCAAATTTTTTAAAATTTGTTTTAATTATTTGTTACATCCAGTTAACACCTTAGTTAAAATTTTAGTGTTTTTTACTATTTCATTTAACATCTTGCATATTTAATAATTATTTAATTATTATATGCACAGTGCCATGTAGTATCAATAAATAATTATTAAATATGCAGATACTACATGGCACTGTGTGTTGTTACATTTAAAAATAAATTTTTTTTTATTCAGAAAGTAAAAATATAAAAATTTAAGTAAGATTTGATTTCCAATCTAACAATACTGTAATATCCATGATTACAATAATTGAAGTTTACTGTATATTAATTCAATTATTGTATTACATGTAAATATATTCTGGTTGATTTAAATATATTGTAATACAATAACTTAACATAAACTTATTTCAATTAATTTACCCGTATTCAATTTTTTAATTATTCAATTATTTCTAAAAAATTTTTATAGGTATTTAAGAAATTAGAAAATAATTATTTATTAACAGTTATTTGTGCAATTTAATAACCATATCTATACTAATATTATAAAGAGGTAATGTTTGTAAGTAAGTTTGTATTTAGCAAGTAATCTCCGAAACTACTCATCCGATTTCAAAAATTCTTTACCAATATTTAGAATGGAACTTCTGGGTGGACACAGGCTGTATATTATTCCGTTAAGCGTTCATATAAATTAAAAGATATAATTAAGATATAGGTTAAGGCTTTTATGTCCAACAGATGGTGCTATGAGTACAATGCCCTAAGTTTGCTTGTCTGTGAAAATGAACTAAAGCATATCATCTTCTATCTATCTATAAATAAAAATGTAATGCTCGTTTGTTCCTACCAATTCCTTTGAAATTCTGACACAACGCTGCATTCGAATACGCACGTGTTTTTATATAATATACATGTCGAAATTCCCCCCACTGGGAGGAGATGGACAGGATTAAGGATTACCGTAAAGAACTCTGCTGCTATTTATACTATTTTAGATGCGGTTTTTTGCGTTTTTGATTGCGTTTTAATAGGGTACGTCAAAAGAATGTACACTAAGAAGGGATTTTTCGAAAAATATTCCCCCTGGGGAAGTGTTATACATTTATAATACATACATTTTGAGCCACAGCAACACGTGGCGGGGTCTGCTAGTTTTATGATAAAGGAAAATTATAATGACATAACTTTGTAATGAGAATAGTATTTTCTTCATAAAATTGTATACATAAAATTCTGTTATTCAATTTTATTTTATGGAATAGCTGATGGGCTGCAATGGTCAGAACAGATGAGTGGTCCAGTAGGTCATATGTGGGTATGACAGACACTCAGTCATGATTACTATTTACAATTGAACTCATTTAATTAAAATAAACATGTTTATAAAATTTGTATATTGGTCACTTTATGAAGGATTTTGTTCTATTAACCTGGCTTATAGTCAACATTGACAGCAGCCAAAGGTTGCTGTCAGTGTTGGCTATAAGTCTCTCAGCAATGGGCAGCTGTTGTGTCAATGGCCCTAGGGCTTGCTTCGTTCATGGAAGTTTTGGATCAGGCAGGAAAGTGGGATCAGATGATGTGTTCATGTGCAGTCAGCCTCTCAAGAAGCACAACACAGGGAACTTAAATTTTAATTCTTTTTACCTCTGTCATTAATGTCTTTACTTTTTTTAAATATTTTCTTTTTGGACCTTGTTTATAAATAGGACTTATTATACTGGTGTAGTTTCTGATTAGCAAAGAGAGGAAATCTTAGTGAAAAGGTAAAACAAAATATCTTTATTTTCTGATTTAGATATTTTTCATTTTGATATTTTTATGTCCTTGGGACATGAGGTTTTAATAGGGTTCTCTCCTTGATCCTGTATTTTGATTGATTGACAATATCCCTCATCACTTTCTAATTGGTCCACTCTTGTCTCCAGGTGACAAGTTTAGACTTTTAGTGCTGTGGGGGAGAGGTCAACATCAACGTTTAAGCTGATGCCAATTGGATAGTATATATCCAAACTTTGAAACTCCCCCCTTTGTAATTTAAGCCTTTAGTATTTACTTTTTTGGAAGAAAGAATTTATAAATAATTAATTAAATAATGTCTTTGTGAGACATTATTTAATTAAATAAATCTTTTTACTATACAGTTGTCCCTCTATAGTCTGACGTTTTTTAATCCGACATGCTCAGTAGTCCGACGCACCTCCCGTCAAGGTACCCGTCCCCGTTACGTGTCTGCTTGCACAGAAGCATGTCATGATGTGAATCTCCGCATCCAATTCTTACTCGATGACACACATTTTGTGTGTTTTATGTGAGCAGTTCTGTTCGAACAGTTGGAGTAGAGAATATTGTAAGTTACTGCTAGCAAAACAATGCGAAATATGTAATTATTTTCGGTAATCCGGACACTTTTGGTAATCTGACACACCTTTGGTCCCATACCTGTCG